>NC_050573.1:503668739-503901239 GCF_011100635.1 Trichosurus vulpecula | reverse complement strand
TAGAAACAGGAGTCAGGAGCTTTCCAACAACAAAGTGAAGTCATTTTATCCAGATAAATGCTTCAATTTTCTCCTCAATTTGGCAGACCTGTAGCCATGGAGATCTTGTTCCATTGTCCTTGAGACTACACAGCACCCAGATGACAGACAATACCAGAAAGCTATGTAGTAGGTTTGGCATTGGACAAGATACTTAATCTCTCTGTTCTTCAGTTTTCTCATTTATAAGTAGAGGCTAATATCATCTACATTGCTGTACTCACAAGTTTGTTGTGAGAGGATTTCATAAATCATAAATGGCTATTATGTAAATGAGCTTTTTATTATTGCTATTAGTAGTAGAGGTAGTAATAGTGGTCATAGTAATCTGGCCTAGGAGTCAAAGAAATCTTGGCTAATGTCAGCAACTCTTATTTTTTTCTTACCCAACCTTTCTATGTCTCTGTTTTCTCATCTAAAACAGGAATGAGAGACAGTATGGTAGAATAGCAGTTAGTCTTGTCTTAAAGTCAGGAAGAACTGGATTCAAGCCCTACCTCTGACATATTCTGTTTGTCCAACTATGGAAAATTGAGCCTCTCAGTTTCCCTTTCAGCTAAGACTGCAAGTCACAACCGAAATGCTCAAATGGAGTTTCCACATCATGGGATACCCCTCACCAATGAAAGCAAAGGTCTGGCAGAAAAGCAAATGAATAATAATAACGTTCTATGTGTATCACAAAAATGTCAATTATCAGTTGACAAAAATTTATTAAACACCTATATTGTGCTAGTCCTGTATTAGGTGTGCAATGGGAATTCAAGTAGAGCAAATGAAATAATGCTCCCTTGTACTTTATATTAGAATAGTGGGAGAGACAAGTACATTTGTAAACACCATAGTCTCAAAAGTTTAGGTGAAGTTTTAAGCTTAATAGCTCAGATTTTTGGATAACATATATAGAGTACAAATATGAAGTATGTGTACATATGTAGTTATATGTGTGTGTACGTATGTATACATATATACATATATATATAAAATTACATCTCTATTATTTTAGAGACATAACTATCTCTATATATAAGTACAAAACACAGTGTTTGTATCTATTAGGTGCTTAATAAATGTTTGTTACATTAGGTTAGAATCAGACATTCTCTGCTTACATATCATACATATTCTATCAGCCTAGTAAAATGTAACTTATTGCTTATGTATAACTTGAAGGCAGGTACTGCTTTTCATTTTGTCATTACTATGACACATTAAACACATAACACAAGTGGCTTGGACATATTAGCTCCTTAATGAATGATTATTATATTGGTTTGGAACCTTCCTACTACAATATCCTTATTAGGGAACAAGGTCAGTGAGTTGACTGAACTCCCAGGGATGGTCGCTGTCCAGTCAAGAAGAGGTAAAAAGGCAGATATCATTACGAAAACTGAATGTCTGCAGGTTGCAAACAAGTAAGTTAAGGTATGCATGAGAAAAACAAAACAAAACAACAACAAAAAACAAACCATTGTTTGCAGACCCAGTTAACTTAACTGTTCAATCCAATGGATTAAGGAACACCCAAAGTGTGTTTATAGTGTGCCACCACCCCACAAAAAAATAGCCTTCCTATTTAAGTACGTTCCTGGATAGAACAATGAAATCAAGGTGCTTCTAGCAGCAGCTCCACGGGGATGAGAACAAGATTCCATAGAGCTTTATGCTAGAAGTACCCATAAAAAGATTATTCTGATTCTTCTTTTTTAGAATTCTTTTTTTAAATTTAATTTATTTATTACATTTAATTTTCACCATTGATTTTCACAAGAGTCTGAATTACAAATTTTCACCCGATTTCTACCCTCCCCCCACTCCAAGATGGCATATATTCTGGTTGCCTGTTCCACAGTCAGCCCTCCCTTCTGTCACCCCACTCCCCTCCCATCCCCCTTTCCCTTCCTTTCTTGTAGGGCAAGATACATTTCTACACCCCATTGCCTGTGTATCTTATTTTCTAGTTGCATTCAAAAACTTCTTTTTTTTGAACATCTGTTTTGAAAACTTTGAGTTGCAAATTCTCTTCCCTCTTCCATTCCCACCCACCCTCCCTAAGAAGTCAAGCAATTCAACATAGGACACATGTGTATCATTATGTAAAACCCTTCCACAATACTCATGTTGTGAAAGACTAACTATATTTTGCTCCTTCCTAACCTATCCCCCTTTATCCAATTTTCTCCCTTGACCCTGACCCTTTTCAAAAGTGTTTCTTTTTGATTACCTCCACCCCCATCTGCCCTCCATTCTATCATCCCCCCTTTCTTTATCTTCTTCTTCCTTCTTTCCCATGGCGTAAGATACCCAATTGAGTGTGTATGGTATTCCCTCCTCAGGTCAAATCTGATGAGAGCAAGATTCACTCATTCCCCCTCACCTGCTCCCTCTTCCCTTCCTACAGAACTGCTTTTTCTTGCCACTTTTATGAGAGATAATTTACCCCATTCTATCTCTCCCTTTCTCCCTCTCTCAATATATTCCTCTCTCATCCCTTAATTTGATTTTATTTCTTTTAGATATCATCCCTTCATATTCAACTCACCCTGTGCCCTCTGTCTATATATGTATATATACACATACATATATACATACATACGCATTCACTTATACATATATATGTATATATGCATATTCCCTTCAGCTACCCTAATACTGAGGTCTCATGAATCATGCACATCATCTTTCCATGTAGGAATGTAAACAAAGCAGTTCAACTTTAGTAAGTCCCTTGCAATTTCTTTTTCTTGTTCTTTTTCTTGAATACCTTTTCTTTCTTCTCTTGATTCTTGTGTTTGAAAGTCAAATTTTCTATTCAGCTCTGGTATTTTCACTGAGAAAGCTTGAAAGTCCTCTATTTTATTGAAAATCCATATTTTGCCTCGGAGCATAATACTCAGTTTTGCTGGGTAGGTGATTCTTGGTTTTAATCCTAGCTCCCCTGACCTCCGGAATATCGTATTCCAAGCCCTTCAATCTCTTAAAGTAGAAGCTGCTAGATCTTGGGTTATTCTGATTATGTTTCCACAATACTCAAACTGTTTCCTTCTAGCTGCTTGCAGTATTTTCTCCTTGATCTGGGAGCTCTGGAATTTGGCGACAATATTCCTAGGAGATTTCCTTTTGGAATCTATTTGAGGAGGCGATCTGTGGATTCTTTCAATTTCTGTTTTGCCCTGTGGCTCTAGAATATCAGGGCAGTTCTCCTTGATAATTTCTTGAAAGATGATATGTAGGCTCTCCCTTTGATCATGGTTTTCAGGTAGTCCAATAATTTTTAAATTGTCTCTCCTGGATCTATTTTCCAGGTCAGTGGTTTCTCTAATGAGATATTTGACAGTCTTCCACTTTTTCATTCCTTTGGTTGTGTTTTATGATATCTTGATTTCTCATCAAGTCACTAGCTTCCACTTCCTCCAATCTCATTTTTAAGGTAGTATTTTCTTCAGTAGTCTTTTGGACTTCCTTTTCCATTTGGCTAATTCTGCCTTTCAAGGCATTCTTCTCCTCATTGGTTTTTTGGCGCTCTTTTGCCATTTGAATTAGTCTATTTTTTAAGGTGTTGTTTTCTTCAGTATATTTTTCAGTATTTTTTTGGTTCTCCTTTAGCAAGTCATTCACTTGTTTTTCATGGTTTTCTTGCAGACTTCTCATTTCTCTTCCCAATTTTTCCTCTACTTCTCAAACTTGGTTTTCCAAATCCTTTTTGAGCTCTTCCATAGCCTGAGACCAGTTCATGTTTTTCTTGGAGGCTTTTGTTGTAGGCTCTTTGACTTTGTTGACTTCTTCTGGCTCTATGTTTTGGTCTTCTTTGTCACCAAAGAAAGATTCCAAGGTCTGAGACTGAATCTGATTGTGTTTTCAATGCCTGGCCATGTTACGAGCTAACTTAACTTGACCCTTGAGTTTTTCATCCTGATACGACTGCTTGTAACGTGTACTTTGTTCCGAGCTTGGGGGATACACTGTTGTTTTCAGAGCTATTTCTATACAGCCAGCTCTGCCACACCAGCACTCCTCCTTCTCCAAGAACCCCTAACCCGGACTGGACTCAGATCCTCAGCAGGCTCTGCACTCCTGCTCTGATCTGCCACTTAATTCCTCCCACCAGGTGGCCCTGGGGCCAGAAACAACTGCAGCTGCAGTTCTGTAGCTGCCCCAGGGTGGTGGCTGAACTGCAAACTCTATCACCCTGTTCCCAGCAGCTTTTCGACTAACCTTCTCCACAGTCTTTGGTGTTTGTGGGTTGAGAAGTCTGGTAACTGCTGCAGTTCACTGATTCACAGAGCTAGGGCCCGCTCCGCTTGGTTCCCAGTCTGGTTGGTCCTGCTGCCACCCATGCTGGGCTCTGCTCCACTCCACTCTGCTCCGCTCCCAGCTCCATGCCAGATAGACCTCACCCAGAGACCATCCAGGCTGTCCTGGGCTGGAGCCCTGCTTCCTTCCTCTATTCCGTGGGTTCTGCAGTTCTTCTCTGTTGTCTTTGGGGTTTGTGGGTTAAGAAGTCTGGCAACTGCGACAGCTCACTGATTCAGGGCACTAGGGCCTGCCCCACCAGCTCCCGGTCTGGTTGGTCCTGCTGCTGCCCAGTCTGGGTTCTGCTCAGCACCACTCCCAGCTTTGTGCGCAATAGACCTCACCCAGCAACCCTCTAGGCTGTCCTGGGCTGGAGTCCTGCTTCCCTCTGCTGTTTTGTGGGTTCTGTAGTTCTAGAATTGGTTCAGAGCCATTTTTTACAGGTTTTTGGAAGAACTTGGCGGGGAGCTCATGCTAGTCCCTGCTTTCCAGATGCCATCTTGGCTCTAACCCGCCAATTATTCTGATTCTGTCTCCTAATCCCTTTCCATATTCCTTTCTTGATCTGTATGCCTCTGAAGAAGAGCAACGATATCCCACTTCCATTTAGCTGCCCATTGACTAGGTGGGTTTGTGCTAGAAACGAGACTAAAGCTCAATAAATTGCTGCTTTGGTGCAAAAAAATATTTCCTCAGTATATTTATGCAAAAAATGTTAATAATATAACTTTCTAAGAAGATCAGATTATTAAATTACAAGCAGAGGCACAGAGAAAATTAAAATCAATTATTATTATAGTGACATTTCAAAGACTACAGAACATTACAAAAACGTTTTGATGTTTGGGTAAGCCAATCAAGAAAATAATTATTAATCTATACATTTGCAACCATCATAATGCAGTAGCTAGTCATTTTATGAATTTTTTTAGTATCTCTCCCTCCTCCCCATGAGATGCCTCTGCTGTGGAGTAAATCTAAGGGCTTCTTATATTTTTCTTTTAATTCAGTGCCTTGTCTACTGTACATTTTCCTGCTCCCTCTATTTGAGGGTTTTCTTAGTCCATTTTATTCTACTCAGGGTTCTTTCAGTGAAGAAAATTAACTTATTAAGGCCCACTTTACTCAAAAATAATAACTTTTTTTAAAAAAACTTGAATTATACCAATACCAATCACAACAAAATTCTCATTCTTTTTACATAGTTGTATAATGTGTTTGAATGTTTAACATGGTCTTTTAAGAGTGTCATTCCTACAAAGTGTGCATTATTTACTTGTTATAGTTAAACTTGAGGTTAGGCAGAATACTAACAAATCTGTAAATATTTGCCTACTTTTGTTATGGGAGTTCTAAGAGTATTACCACTTTCATTTCTGTTCTTAGATCTTTCAAAGGAAAAGTAAAAAAAAAAATGTAACTTTTAGGAACTGAAATTTCCCTGCCTTGGGCCCCCCAAAAAGCCCTATAAATTGATTCCAGAAGAGGAAATATATTTTTAAATGATGCAGTAATTTATAGGCAAGGATGATGTTTATGCATTGTTATTCTCTGCTGGGGTCAGCAATACTTCCATAGAGAAACCATTTGACATACAAATTGCAAACAAGAAATTTTAGGCCTCTTAATTCTGCCAGTACTTCAGACTTTCCTTTTACTCTACAATATAAAGAAAAAGCACCATGTTTACTCATGGATCAATTTCCCAGCAATCTCAACCATTTGGAACACAAGATGGGGGAAGGAGAGGTAAAGAAAAAGAACATCAGAATAATGAAGCATTTGTTTCCTTGAAGTGCGTTTATTTATAAATAAGAAAAAAATCCCAAGTATTAAAGAAGATTCCCAATCTGGGAAAAGCTATTTCAGAGTTATTATATTGTATCATTTTGTAACCTGAATACAAATCTGTCTTCAGACACTAACTATATAACCCTGGATAAGTCACTTAGTCTCAGTTTGCCTCATTTTCTTCATTTGTAACATAGAGATTATGATAGCACTTGTCCCCCCAGGGATGTCTGTGAAAATAAAATGATA
Source organism: Trichosurus vulpecula (assembly GCF_011100635.1). Classification (NCBI taxonomy): domain Eukaryota; kingdom Metazoa; phylum Chordata; class Mammalia; order Diprotodontia; family Phalangeridae; genus Trichosurus; species Trichosurus vulpecula. Next base: position 503,894,864 of record NC_050573.1, on the reverse strand, counting down.
TAAAGTTTTGTAAAGTTCCTTGCAAATCTACATAAATGCTTTCTTTGATCATCTTTGTTGTTATTTTATTGTTAGAAACAGAATCCACCTTTCACTTCTTAGCCTTTTTTTTTCAAGGAACTTTAGCTTTTTCTCATCAGGTTTCAATATGTGATTAACTGTCAACTCTGGATAAATTTTACTGTGTCTTCTTGTCACAGCAGTTATATCTCACCCCTGCCATCCCAATTTTTCATATGAAAAAAATAGGACAAGACCAGAAGAAGCCAAATATACATTCCTCCTGAGTGAATTGTTATGGCATTTATGAAATAGCCTGGCATTGAGTCTTGTGCCTTAGTTTATCTGTGCTTGTAATACCAGGATAACTGTAACATATAGAGTGATAGAATAAGCATTTTTTGACATGAAACTTCTCCAACTCAAAATAAAATACAAGAATACATTGAGACAAGAAAAACCAGCAAAGATTATAGAATAAGAGTGAACAGTGCATCTCCCTTCCCCAGCTATGGAGTTCTGCCCATAATCATGACACAACAAAGTCTCTGTGGTGCTAGGATCTTGACTAAATAGTCTTTTAGCTCTGTTCTTCATCTTTGGAGTAGGACTGAACTGCAGGATCAACTACCATTTTCCACAACTCCCAATCCCCATCTGTAATCTAAGATTGGTTTTTTTCATCATGGCCCATGGAGGAGCAGACATCTAGGACTCAATCCTCAAGCACTCATCAGGGCTTTGGTGAAACCACTGAAATCCCCAAGAATGAATAAACAAAAAAAAATACAAGGCACTATGATAATGTCATGGATTGCCAAGACATAAATCCAGAGGAAGAGGATAACCCAAAACCCCTATAGACAAGGTAAGAAAGGAAAACGCACCTTGAACACCAGAAAGATATAAGAACATGAATGTGAGAAATAGAAAAAAGAGAGAGACAGAGAAAGACAGAGGAGTATCAGAGAGGAGGGAGATGGAGAATGTGAGGGAGACAAAGCAAGAGCAAGAAAGAGGGAGAGAGAGAGAGAGAGAGAGAGAGAGAGAGAGAGAGAGAGAGAGGGAGAGAGAGAGAGAACCTGATCATTAAAAGCTACTGTACTGACAGAAAAGCTCAAGACACAAGCACAAATAAATACGATGACTTGGAAACATATAAAAGCTAAGTCTGAAAAGAAAATGCATATTGTACGCATATCCAACAAGAATTCTTCAGAGAGCAAAAGAGAGTAAAAAAAGAAAAGGAAAAAATGACTTTAAAAATCAAATACAAGTAACAGAGGAAAAATTAAGAAAAAGAAATGAGAGCTTTGCAAGAAAATTATGAAAAGCAAATTAGCAGCTTGGTAAAAAAAAAAAAGACCAAAAATAGTGTAGAAAAAAAAAAAAAACTTCTCAAAAAATTGGAATTTGTGAAGTTGTAAAAGAGGTAGAAAGCTTTAATGAAGAAAATAACTTCTTAAAAAATAGAATTGGTTAAGTGGAAGGTGATGACTCCAAGGTACATCAAGAAACAATAAGTCAAAGTCAAAAGGCTGAAAAAAGAGAGAAAATGACTGACCTGGAAAATCAACAGAGGGGAAATAATTTGTTAATTATAGCACTACTTAAAAGCCATGATTTTAAAAATATACCACATATCATATTTCAAGAAATTATAAAGAAAAATTCTCCAGATATGTTAGAATCAGTGGTCAAAGTAGAAATTGAAACAAATTGCCAGACACCTCCTAAAAGAAATCCCAAAATGAAAACTCCCAGGAATATTATAGTCAACATCCAGAGATCCAGGGTCAAAGAGAAAATACAGCAAACACCTAGAAAGTAATAATTCAAGTCCTTTGAGGAAACAGTCAGGTTCACAAAAAACTTAGCAGCTAACACTTTAATAAACAAATGGAGGGCTTGGCATATGATTTTCTGGAAAGCAATGGAGCTAAGATTACAACTCAGAATAAGGAACTTAGAAAAAAATTAGTATAATCCTTCAGGGCAAAAAGTGGACATATAGTAAGATAAAAGACTTTCAAGCATTTCTGATGAAAAGACAAAAACTAAACAGAAATTTAAACATTCAACATAAGACCAAGAGAAGCATAGAAAAGAAATCATGGAGGTAGGAGTATGGGGATGGAAAAAAGATGCAGAGAGAAGCCATGAAGTTTCCAGAGCTCTACTAAATTTCTCTAGAAAATAACATTAAATCAAGCCTCTAAACAGATTCTGGAGCAACAGAACCCACAAAAAGACAGAGTGAAACAATTTTCTAGTTTGACATACCTTAGAAATCCTTCAAGAATGGTCTGTCTCATTTGGATAAAGGAGTAGCACAGCCCAGGTCAGATGGTGTTGTGATAAGCCAATAGCAGGCTCTTAGCCACAGCATAAATCAGAAACTGAGGCCCCTTGGTCCTGACTCAGTAGACTAGTGGCATAGTAAGCCTCTAACTTACCAGTAGAGAAGGCAAATTTCCAGCCAAGGAACCCCAGGACAATAGGTGCAACTAGGCCAGGCAACCTCACTACAGTGGGCAAGAGGCAAGCACCTGAGTCCCTGGTGCAGAAAGCTAATGACCAGCCCCCTGGCCCCCAGCATAAGCATTTTGGGACAGTGCCTCTTGTGCTCTAGGGGCAGAGCTCAACTTATAAAAATAAGCAAAAAGCAACAACAAAAAAGAGTCCTAGCAACAGAAAGCTATAGGAAACATTAAAAAAAAAGCAAGAGGGCAGATCAAAACATAAACTCTGAAGAAGACAACAATGTCAAAATGCGTACATATAAAGCCTCAAAAGTGGAATTTCAATTAGTCTCCAACCCAAAAAGTACTCTTGGAAGAGCTGAAATAAGATTATAAAAATCAATTAAAAGTGACAGAAGAAAAATTGGGTAAAGTTGTGCAAGAGAATTAAGGGAAAAAAGAGTTAACAGCTTAAAAAAGGAGCCACAAAAATTGACCAAAGAAAACAACTCCTTTAAAAGAAGAATTGGCCAAATGGAATAGGAGGTACAAAATCTAACTGAAGAAAATAATTCCTTAAAAATTAGAATCGCATGAGTGGAAGCTAATGACTCTATGAGACATCAAGAATCAGTCAAAAAAAATCAAAAGAATGGAAAAAAATAGCAGAAAACCTAAAATAGCTCATTGGAAAAATAACTGACCCAGAAAATAGATCCAGGAGAGGTGATTTAAAAATTATTGGCCTATCTGAAAGCCATGATCAATAAAAGATTCTGCACAGCACCTTTCAAGAAATTATTAGGGAAAACTGCCCTGAGGTCTAGAACCAGATGGTAAAAGAGTCATTGAATGAATACACCAGTCACCTCCTCAAAGAGATCTGAAATGAAAAACACCAAGGAATATGTAGCCAAATTCCAGAATTATCAGATCAAGGAAGAAATACTGCAAGCACCCATAAAGAAACAAGTCAAACATTGTGTAGCTACAGTCAGGATTACACAGGACTTACCAACCTCTACAGTAAAGGGTCAGAGGGCTTGGAGGATGTTATTCCAGAAAGCAAAAGAGCTTGGATTGAAATGAAGAGTCAACTACCCATACAAATTTGGCATAATCTTTCAGTGGAAAAGATGGACATTCAATGAAATTTGGGACTTTCAAACTTCTATGATGAAAAGACCAGAGTTGAACAGAAAATTCGATTTTCAAATACAATACTAAAGACAAGCATAAAAAGGTAAACCAGAAAGAAAAAAAGAAACAACATTATTAAATAAGATTAAACTGTTTATATCTCTGCACAGGAAGATGGTAATTACAACTCTTGAGAACTTTATCTCTGTTTGAGTAGGTAGAAGGAGCAAGCATAGACACAAGGTGTATGTTAAGTTGACTTTGATATGGTGGTATAAAAAAATAAGGGATAAAAAAGTTTGTACTGGGAGAAGAGAAAAGTGGGAAACAGAACAAGGTAAACTACATCACATGAAGAAGTGCATAAGTTCTATTGCAGAAGAAGGAGAAAAGGGAGGGTTTGAGCATTGGTTGAACTTTACTCTCATAAGATTAGGCTAAGAGAAGGAATAACATACACATTCATTTGGGTATAGATATTTATCCTGTCCTATATGGAAGTAAGAAGGGAAAAGATAATGAAAAGATAAGCGGGGTGGGGTTGACTGAAGGGGTGGCAGAACTGAAAGCAAAAGTATGTGAGAAAAGAGGAAAGAAAAGAGGGGGGGTGGCCAAAGGAAGGGAAAATTGAGGGAAGCAGTAGTCAGAAGTAAAACACTTGTGAGGAGGGATAGGGAGAAAGGAGAGAGAAAATTATAAACAGGGAAAAATAGGATGGAGGCAAATACAGCAAGTAATCATAACTGTGATTGTGAATGGCATGAACTCTGCCATAAAATGGAAGTGTATAGCTAAGTGGATTAAAAGCCAGAATCTTACAAAAAGTTGTTAACAAATAACACATTTAAAGCAGAGCGATACACACAGAGTAAAGGTAACAGACTGGAGCAGATGTATGCTTCAGTTAGAATAAAAAAAAAAAACAATTAAATTTTTAAAAAGCAGGGGTTGCAATCCTAATCTCAGACAAAAGCAAAGGAAAATAGGTGTGATTTAGAAATAAGGAAGGAAACCATATCTTGCTGAAAAGTACCACAGACAATTATGCAATATCATATATGCACCAAAAGGTATAGCATCCACACTCTTAGAGTTGAATTGAAGTGAGTTACAGAGAGAAATAGATAGCAAAACTATACTACTAGGGGACCTTAACCTCCCTTTCTCAGAACTAGATAAATCTAACCACAAAATAAACAAGAAAGAGATAAAGCAGCTGAATAGAATTTTTGAAAATTTAGATATGAGTGACCTCTGGAAAAAAATTGAATGTGGAGAGAAAGAAATACCTTTTGCTCAGTGGTACTTGCCACCTACACAAAAATGGAACATATATTAGGGCATAGAAGTTTCACAATCCAATGCAGAAAGGTAGAAACATTAAATGCACCATTTTCAGTTCATTATGCAGTAAAAATCACATACAATAAAGGGCCATGGAAAGACAGGCTAGAAAGTAATTGGAAACTGTATAATGTGATGCTAAAAAATGAGTGGGTCAAACAACAAATCATAGAAATCATCAATAATTTCATCAAAGAGAATGACAATAATGTGACAACTTAGCAAAATTGGGATGCAGCCCAAACTTTTTAGAGGAAATTTTATATCTCTAAATGCTCGCACGAATAAAATAGACAAAGAGAAGCTCTTTGAATTGGACATGCACCTAAAAAAAAGCTAGAAAAAGAACAGATTAAAAATCTCCAATTTAACCAGATTACAACTTCTGAAAATCAAAGGAGAGAAAATACAATTTAGTGCAAGAAAACTATTGAGCTAATAAATAAAACTAAGGGCTGATTTATGAAAAAAAAACACAATGAAATGGAAAGACCTTTGGCTAATTTGATTAAAAAAAGAAAAATTAGCAGTATCAATAATAAAAAGGATGAATTCACCACCAAATGAAAAGGAAATTAAAATAATAATTAGGAGCTATTTTCCCCAATTGTTGCCAATAAATCTGACAATCTAAGTGAAATGGATGAATATCTACCAATATATAAATTGATCAGATGAACAGGAGAGGAAATAAAATACTTTAATAAGCCCATTTTAAGGAAAAAAGAAATTAAACAAGTCATTAATGAACTACCAAGGTGGGGAGAAGACAATGCCTGAACATTACTCTTATCTGAAATGAGAGGGGAAAAAGGAGGAAAAAAATTAATTATAGAAATTCATTTTGCTCAATGGGGAAGTAAGATAGAAAATTTTGGATGTTAGCTTAAAGAGCTAGTAATCAGAAGCAAAATAGGCTTTTGAGAAGACAACAGTATTAAAAAAAGAAAAGGATGATTTGAAGAGAATAAGATGGAGGGAAATATAAAGTTAGCAATCATAACTGAATATGAAGAGGATAAACACAAAATGGAAGAAGATAGGAGAATGGATTACGAACCACAATCCAAAAGTATGTTGTTTACAAGTTACACACTTACAAAAGATAGACACTCAGAAAATTAAAATAAAAGACAATGAAAATTTATTATGCTTCAGCTGAGATTAAAAAAAGGCAAGGATAGCAAACATGTTCTCAGACAAAGACAAACCAAAAGCATACCTAATTAAAAGAGATATTCAGGGAAACTACATTTTGCTAAAAAGTATCACAAATAATAAATTAATATTAGTTCTGAACACATATGTGCCAAATGGCATAGCTTCCAAATTACTGAAGGGAAAGCTACAGTTAAATCTAACTATAAAATTTAAAAAAAAAATAAACAAGAAAGAAGTTAAAGAAATGGATAGAATTTGAGAAAAATTAGGATTGATTGGCCTTTCATGAACACTGAATGGGAAAAGAAAGGAGTATACCTGTATCTGAGCTGAGTATACCTATACTTTCAAGAAATATAACCGTTTATTAGAGCATAAAAACCTCACAAACAAATGCAGAAAACCAGAAATATTAAATTCAGTTTGGTGGGACCATAATGTACTAAAAATTGTATTCAATAAAAGGCCTAGGAAACATAGATTAAAAATCAATTGGAAACTAAATAATCTGATCCCACATAGATAAAATAAGAAATCATCAAAACAACAATTTTATTAAAGATAATGGCAATAATAAGAAAACATACCAAAATTTGTAGGAAGCAAGCAAAGCACTACTTGGGGGAAATTTGTATTACTAAAAGCTTATATCAATAGGAGAGAGAAAAAGTAGATCACTAAATTGGTAACACAATTAAAATAACAAAAAAATCCTCAATTAAACTCTAGAATAAAATTCATGAACAGCAATGTTCATGAATTCATGAACATCATTCAAAAGATTAATAAAATTGGAAATTTAAAAATAGACTAATAAATAAAAATAGCAGTAGTTTTATAAAATAACCAATAAAGTAGAAGATCTACTGGCCACTTTTTTTTAATATTACCAGTATCAAAAAATTAAAAAATAGATGGATGCAGAAACAACAAAGATGAAATTAAAGAAATTATTAGGAATTATTTTACTTAAATTTCTGCAGATAAAAGTGACAGTGGAAATGAAATTAAGATCTACAAAGTATAAATTGCAGATATTAAAAGAAGAAGAGTATTTAAATAATCAAATTTCTTTAAAAAGATATTTTTAAAATGTAAATGAGCTCTGAGAAAAAGATTTACAAGCATATTCCTCTAATCATTTAAACAACACATAATTTTGATACTGTACATACTGTTTGAAAAAAATAGGTAAAGAAGGAGTTCTTCCAAATTCCTTCTGTGATGTAAATATGTTTTTGATATCTGAACCAGGGAGAGAAAATTGAGAGAAATAAAAAAGAACAATTTCGTTAATCAATACTGAGGCCAAAATATTAAATAAATTGCTAGCAAGGAGATTATAGCAATATTTTACAAAGCTCATATACTATTACCCAGTGAGATTTATACCAAGAATATAGGGATGGCTCAATATTAGGAAAACTATAAGTTTAATTGACCACATCAGAATCAAAAAATAAGAAGAATTATATGATTATATCCACACATCTAGAAAAGGCATTGACAAAATACAACACCCATTCCTATTAAAAAACAACAACAGAAACAATATTAGAAAGTATAGGAATAAAGGCAACCCTTCTTAAAATGATAAGTAGTATCCATCTAAAATGAAGAGCAAACATCTGTAAGGGGGAACGCTAGGAGCTTTTCCAATAAGATAAGTGGTGAAATATGGGCAATAGATTAAACACAATACACAGAAGCAAATGAGTATAGCAATCTAATGTTTGACAAACCCAAAGATCCAAACAATTAGGGAAAGGACTTATTATTTGATAAAAATGATGGGAAAACTGCAAAGTATTCTGGTAAAAAGCTAGCATGCACTTATATCTTATACCTTACACCAAAATAGGCTCAATCTGGATGCATGCGTTAGACATAAAGGACGATATCATAAGCAAAGTAGAGAAGAACTAAAAAAAAAATTCTTGTCAGATCTTTGGAAAGGTAAAAGCTTTATGGTCAAATAGGAGAACTAAAGGATCATGAGAGGTAAAATGGATAATTTTAATTACATTTTAAAATGCCAAACAATGTCAATGTAGCAAAAGAAAAATTAGAAGGAAAGCAGACATTGGGGGAAATTCCATGAAATTTCTCTAATAAAGGTCTCATTACACAAATATATAGAGAACTTACCCAAAGTAATATAAAGTAAGTGCCATTCATCAATTGATAAATATTTAAAGGATACAGACAAGTAATTTTCAGAAGAAATAAAAACTATAGTCATACAAAAATGTTCTAAATCACTAATCATCAGAGGAAATTCTAATTAAAAGAATTCTAGTGTGACTGTTCACACCCATGAAAGTGGCTAATATGACAGAAAAAGAAAATAGCAATTGCTGGAAGGGATTTGGGAAAATAGGTAGAGTAATGCACTAAGGTTCTGTTGGTGGAGCTGTGAACTACTCTAATCATTCTGGAGAGCAATTTAAAACTATCTCTGCAGGTGCTAAAAAACTGTGCATATCCTTTGTTGTAGCCATATCATTAGTAGGTCTATCCCACAAAGAGAAGAAAGCAAAAAGAAGAGGATCCATAGCAGAAAAATATCCATAGCTGTGTTCTTTATGATGCTAAAAAATGGAAACTGAGGGGATGCCCATCATTTGGGGAATTGTAGAAAATACTATGGCATATGAATATGATGGAACACTATTGTGCTATAAAGAGTGAAGAGGATTGTTCGGCATTTTCAATAATTAATTTATTATTTATTTTTAAACATTCTTTTTTGTTAAGTTTTGAATTCCAAATTATCTTTCTTCCTCCCACCATGGAGAAGACAAGCAAAATAACATCATATATACATGGAAAACCATGCAGAACATATTTCTGTATTAGCCATATCACAAAAAGCAAGCAAATTAAAGATACGTATGGTATGTGTGTGTATGTTTATACACATGCATGTGTGTGTGATATGGGTGATATGTGTGTATGTGTAAACACATGAGTGTATAAACATACACATATATGTAAATTTGCACTCAGAGTTCATCAGTTCTCAATTGGTGGGGGGATAGCATATTTTCATATGAATCCTTTCGAATTGTCTTGCCTCATTGTATTGATCAGAACCTCTAAGTCTTTCACAGATGATTATCATTAAAATATTGCTATTATTGTGTCCAAAGATCTCCTTGTTCTCCTTATTCCATTTTGCATCAGTTCTTATAGGTCATCCCCAGCTGAGGTGGTAATTGGTGAATTCTTTCAATTTCTATTTTACCCTCCCTCTGGTTGTAAGAAATTGGGGTAGTTTTCCTTCATAATTTCATGAAATATAATGTCTAGACTCTCTCTTGGATCATTGCTTTGATGTATACAAATGTAGACAAATAATTTTAAGCTATGTATACAAATAACATTTAAACTATTATCCAGGTAAATTATTTTTCCAATGACATATTTCACATTTTCTTCTATTTTTTTTCCATTCTTTGGACTTTGTTTTATTTTTTTCCCACATGTCTCATGGAGTCATTAGTTTCCACTTTCCCAAATATATTTTAACCATTTAATTTATCTTTTATTTTAAACATTATTTTCCTTTTAAAACTTTGAGTTCCAAATTCTCTCTTTCTCCCACATTTTTCTACCCCAACTGGGAAAGCAGTATGATATGAATTTTACATGTGAAATGATACAACACATATTCCCATATTAGTCACATTTCAAATAAAGTAAGAAACATAAAGAAGGTAAATACACACACACACACACACACACACACACACACGCATAGATGTATATGTTTCAATTTATATTTAGGGTTCATCAATTATTTCTCTTGGAGGTAAATGGGCTTTTTCCCATAATAAGTCCTTTGGAATTGTCTTAGATCATATTATTGGTTAGAGTAGTCAAGTCTCATAGTTGATTATCATTACAACATTGCTATTATTGTGCATAATAACCTTCCCATTCTTCTCACTTCACTTTGAATCAGTTCATATAGTTCTTGCCATGTTTTTCTGAAACCACTGCCTTGTCATTTGTATAGCATATTAGTACTCCATCACAAGCATATTTATATATATATGTCTTTTTTTCCTTTTTCTTTAATCTCTTTGGGGTACAAGCCTAGTAGTGGTATTGCTGGGTCTAAGGATATGAACAATTTTATAGCCTTTTGGCATAATTAGAAATTATTCTCCAGAATGGTTATACCAGTCTACTACTGCACCAGCAGTTTATTAGTGCAACTATTTTCCCCTCATTCCCACCATCATTTTTCATCTCTAGTAGGTGCAAGGAGGTACCTCAGAGTTGTTTTAATTTGTATTTGTCTAATCAATAGTGATTTAGAGCAATTTTCATATGACTATATACAGCTTTGATTTATTCCTCCGAAAACTGCCTGTTTATATCTTTTGATCATTTATCATTTTCCATATCCCCTCATTTTCCACTCCATTATAAAATTGCTTCCATGCATACCTCTTTTACATGAGAAAAATTTCCCCATTCTATCTGTCTCTTGCCCCTTTTCCTAGGACATATCTTTTCCTCAGCTCACTCATTTTTTTTGAGACACTCAACATAACTCCAAACCATGGTCCCTGTTTATATAAATTCCTTTTAATTGTCCTGATAATTATATAGTTCTTGAATCATCTTCCAATATAAAACTATAACAGTTTAGCTTGACTGAGTCCCTTATGAGAATTTTTTTCATGTTTACCATTTTATGCTTCTCTCGAATCTTGTGTTTCCATGAGAAATTTTCTGTGCAGCTTAAGAATGCTTTAAAGTCCTCTGTTTCACTAAATTTCCATTTTCTTTCAGAAGGATTGCACTCAGTTTTGCTTGGTAAGTTATTCTTAGTTAGAATCCTAGCTCATTTCTTTCCTGGAATATCATATTTCAAGACCTTTACTTATTTAACATGGAAGTTGCTAAATCTTATCAGATTCTGACTGTGGATCCATTATACTTAACTGGTTTATTTCTGTCTGTTTGCAACATTTTCTCTTTGACCTAAGAGTTCTGGAATTTGGCTATATCATCCCTGGAAATATTCATTTTGGGATCTCTTTCAGGAAGTGATTGATGAATTCGTTCAATTTCTATTTCCTGTGCTTCTAGACTATTAGGGCAATTTTACTTAATATATTCTTGAAAGATGATTTCTAGGTCTTTCTTTGATCATGACTTTTACATAGTTCAACAATTCTTAAATTATCTCTTCTCAACCTATTTTTCAGGACAGTTGTTTTTTTTTTTTTTTTCCAATTAGATTTTTCACATTTTCTTCTATTTTATGTAATTCTCTTGACTTTGTTTTATTGTTTCTTGATGTCTTGTGGAGTCATTAGGTTGTACCTCTCTAATTCCTAATTATTTTCTTCACTAAGATTTTGTTTATATTTTTCTATCTGAACAATTCTGCTTTTTAAATACTTTTTTTCAGTGAATTTTTGTGCTTCTTTTACCATTAGAGCAATTTTAAAGGTATTATTTTCTTCAACATTTTTCTGTCTCTTTTATCAAACTGTTACTTCTCTTTTCATATTTTTCTTACATCATTCTCATTTATTTTTTTCAATTTTTTCTTCACCCACTTTTATCTCTTTCTTTAACTCTTCCAAGATTGTGTGTGTGTGTGGGGGGGGAGATTTAAGCCAATTAACATTTTTCTTTACTTATAGCTATTATCACATTATTTTCTTCTGAGTTTTTGTCTTGATCTTGCCTGCCACCATAGTAGGTTTTTATAGTCAAGTTCTTTTTTTCTGTTTACTCTTTTTCCCAGACTATTTATTAACTTCATGTTGAAGTTGTGCTGTGCTCACTTGGGTGTGTCTAGGTATTATCCTAATCTTCAGACTTTTTTGTGTTGCTAATTCTGGGGTTCTGCAAGATTTTAGTGCTTCAAGAGTATGTGATCCAGGTAGAGGTGTAGTTAATGTTCTCCTGGTCTGGGCTCTGATCTTTACAGAGGAAGCGTTCCTCACAGCACTTCTCATTACACTGGAATTGTGACAATGTACCCTGTTTTTCTGCCATGCAAAGTGTTAGTTCTCCTTTCTGTCTTAGAACTGAGAATAGGGCTTACGACTGAGAATCTATAAAGACAATCTAGAAATATGTCTTATTTTTTAAGTTCAGTTTTTAGAGTTTAGTTCTCTTTATCCCTAAGAAACTTTCTTTTAATTTTGTTATCTGCTTTCAAATAGGAATTCAGTATAATGGGAGAGGAGGAATACTATGCAGGGATTTTCCAAGTTTCCTTGAGCAGAGGTAGATAGGGAGGAGCTAGAAAGTATGAGCCAATAGAATAACAGGGACCTTCAGATGATAAGGCAGTCAAGGATACAGGTGTCATTTATAGGTGGGCAGGAATGATAGACAGTAATGTCAAACTATACTAGGTGTAAAAATATTCATAACTTGGAAATCATCACATAATCTATGCATAGCCACATATGGTTAGGATAAAATGAAAAATACAATAAAAGAGAAATATTTATGCCTACTAGAGTGTTCGACAGGGCCTGAGGTTCAGAAGTGTTATGAGACTCAAATGAGATAATAGATGTAAAGCACTTTATCAACCTTAAAATACTATATAAATGCCAGTTGTTGTTATTATTATTATTAGCTTACAATTACCAGTCTTTCAGTCTGGTGATGACTTCTTTCCCCAAACTTTCTACTGCATTATTACTGAGCTCAAGCAATTTTCATAGAGCATAGGAGTGTTCTGGTAAGTGCTTAACAACTGGACCAGTTGGGGTCAGGTCAGAGAAGGAATGCATGCACTGAATTTTAAGTTTCATCTGCATTTTTAACATTTTCTTAGGTCTGGACAACTAACAAAATAATAGATAAAGCCCCAATTTGCACTGATTATGCTCAAAATGAAAATTTAACTATGAGCTCCTACAAGTCAATTTTAAATCTGGCTCTAGGAAAACCTTGCTATCTGTTAGTATCTCCCAGAAGTGATGTGGATCTGCTGGAGGATAGTGAGCTACAAAAAAGACTCACCACAGAAAGTAATGCCTGATGTCCTCTGCTTGAGACTTTCTTCTACCTTTCCATCAAAATTTTATTTTAATTTTATGATCAGTATATTTCCATATAGGGAGGCAGTATCATTATATTAAAGAGATAGGGCATATGATGAAGCAATTTCCCACATTTCCTGGGAAGAGGTGGGATGGAAAATGGGTGGACTACAAGTCTAGTGAGGCTTACTCTTCATGATTTAAATTCATAAAGAATTGTAGAAAAAAGACCAAACCATGTAACTCTATCCCTGGGATCTAAGGTTTAGTCCCACTTCTTCCTTTTTTCCATTTGGAGCCTTTTGGAAAAAAAAATTACGATCCAGATTTACCACAATATAGCAAACTATGCCTCAGGAGTACATCAGAGATCTTGCCATAACTGTTTTAGGACATTAGTGCCAATTGAAAAGGGAGGATTTGGGATGCCATTTTTACAGATCCAGTGAATGGTTATCCCAGTGTTTTGAAGGTTAATAAGGCTTCTAAATGTGTGTGGATTATTCCCAAGAAGGAAAAATCTGCCTCAAGAACCGAGTCATATAGTCTCATTTGGTGTTAAAAGAAAAAGAGAGAACTGAAACTTGCCAGATACTTTCAAAGTTACAGCCTATAAAATCATAAAATGTTTTTGGCCATCCTGGCAGGAAAGATATTTTCCCTTTCAGATTAAAAAAAAAAGTGATGGGCTGATTAACTAATCACCAAGTGAATTATTGCCAAGGCAATAATTAAGTTTTCAGGCCAGCATGTTCCATTTCACATTTGCACACTAGGAAACCACACAGGGATATCTATTTCTAAACTATATGCCTGTGGGGCCAAAACCTTATATATTAAACTTATATTTTAACGAATAGCATACTTTTAAAATAGACCTGGAAAGTTAAACTGTAACTTGATTTTTCACTTTTGCTCACACACCTAATGATGTGCCTGGGTGAGACTTTGCTCTTCACTACATAATATCAACACCTGCATATTGGAAAAACCTTGTCCTTGAGTTGGTAGAAAATTTACAAACCTATCCAGAGGCAAAAAGGTATGACTTATGCATGCTAACCTCTAGAATGTATTTTCTGATTCTCCCTTGGAGCAGGGAATATGTCTCATTTTAACCCTGTATCTCTCCTAGAAATAGTTAAAAGACTTTGGCACACAGCAGTTGTTTAATACATGTTTATTAAATTGAAATGAACTCTGCAATTGGTTGCTTAATTATAATCTGGCTCTGAATGATTATTTTTTTTCACAAAGGTGAATCTTCTCTCCCCAACTAGATTATAAATTCTGCACTTCAGTACCCTTCCTAATGCCAAATAAATAATAAGAATTCAGTAATACCTATTGATTTATGATTATGTTGAATCATTCATTCACATACTTGGCATCATCTTTCAATCTATGATAGAGTCTTGATGACCACTTAGATATCTATTTCCTATTGTAAGCTTTTCTAGAGCCAAAACAGTTTTGTCGGAGGGGCCAAGAAAGGTCACTTAGTCCAACAACTTAGATGAACCATGGATCCCCTTAGCTTTCCCTGTTTACAGAACTTCTCTGTACATGTTATTTAATAATGACCACAATAAAAAAACATTTAGGAGAATTTAAAAAAAAAACAAATTTACTAGGGATGTGTGGTGGGTTTTCAATATTATTTTCACAAAGAGGTCACTTGGTAAAATAGAACAACAATTGATTCTGGAGTCAGAGGATATAGATTCAAGTTTGACCTCTGATGCTTATTTTCTGAGTGACCTTGAAGAAATCACATAATTTATCTGACCCTTGTTTTCCTCTTCTGGAAAATGAGGATGTAGGAATTGGCATCTACGATTCTTTGTGGCTCCACTTTTATAGCTTTATGACAAACCATGATACCTTTACTTTAACTATCCTCCTCAGTTCACTCTTATTAGATACTAGTCTCTGATTCTGCCACCCTGGAAGCTAAAAGGGCAGCATTTATCTTTTTGCCTGGAAGCAGAACTTTATGCCATGCCCTGGTCATTTCAAATGATGCCAGGGATGACATGCATTCCTAGCCTCATTCTGACTATCTCCTATTCTCCATGTGTTGCCTTTCTCCTCAACCCATTAGAGTGCAGATTACTTGAGGGATAGGATTGTCTTTCTTAATTGAGCTTGTATCTCATGTACTTAACACCATGATGTCTGCTACATAATAAATAAGGAAAAAAAAAAAAGAAATTCTTCTATTATTTAAAATTTGCCCAAGATAAGGTACAAATGATGTTTTGCTAAGTCTGTCAGTCAATCACTCAACAAATATGCATTAACCATTTACTATGGGTCAGGGACTACTATAAGTCCTGGGTATACAAAATAAGACTAAAAACAGTTCCTTGTCCATGCATAATATATATTCTAATGGAGGGAACAACATGTAAAATGAGAGAGACAGCAAGAAACAGAGAGAGAGAGAGAGACAGATGGACAGAGAGACAGACAGAGAGACAGAGACAGAGACACAGAGACACAGAGACAGAGACAGAGACAGAGAGAGCTGCAAGTATGCAGGTAATCTGAAAGGATGAAAGAATTAGAAGCTGTTGGGTGGTGGGTGAGGACTAGGGAAGGTCCCCAGCAGAAAACAGGATTTGAATTTAGTCTTAAAGGAGGCCAGGGAAACTAAGAGGACATAACTGGTGCAAATGTTGATGATGGAGAGATCAGTTAAAAGAACTGCCAGGAGATCAGTATAGTTGGGTTATACATTATGTGGAGGAGTAAGAAAAATGGAAATATAGGAAGGTACCAGGTTATGAAGAGAGTTAGATGTCAAAGAGAGGAGTGTATATTTAATCATGGAGGTGATAGTGAGGTATTGATCTTAGTAAGTAGGAGGTGACACGGTCAGGCCTATGCTTTACAAGAATCAGCTTGGAAATTGTGTGAAAGATAGATTAAAGAGGAAAGACACATGAGGCCGGAAGACCAGTGAGTAATCCTGCAGTAGTACTGATGAGGCATGACAACAGCCTCAGCGTAAATTATGCCTATTTGAGTGAAGAGAAGGGAATGTACACAAAAGATATTGTAAAATTCAAAATGAAAAGATGCGGCAATGTATTGGATCTATGGCATGAGGGAGAGTGAGAAGTCAAGCATGACACAGATGTGGAACTGAGTAACTAGAGGATGGTGGTTTCCTCAACAATAAAAGGGAAATTTGGAATGTGATGAAGTAAGGGAGGAAATACAATGAGTTAGTTTTTTAGACTGGGTGAGCTTGACAAGTCTATGAAAGATCCAGTCTGAGATGTTAAGGAAGCAGTTGGAAATGTCAATTTTCACACTTAAAAAAAAGACTCATTCATGAGAGAACTGGAGTTGTTCAGCCATTTTCAGTTGTGTCCAATTGTTTAGGACCCCATTTGGAATTTTCTTGGCAAAGATACTGGAATAATTTGTAATTTCCTTTTCCAGCTCATTTTACAAATGATGAAAGTGAGGCACTCAAGGTTAAGTGATGTGCTGAGGATCATACAGTAGTACTGTCTGAAGCCAGATTTGAACTCATGAAGATGAGACTTCCCAACTGTGAGCCCAGCACCCTATCCGCTGCACCACTTATCTCCTCAAGGCAAAAAGTTGGATCCAATATATAGATTTGGGAGGCATTTACATGTGAATGATAATGCAAACGATGAGAGTTGGTGAGGTCACCAAAGTGAAGGGTGTTCCAGACAGAGCATTGAGGGACACAAATATGTAGTAAGAATTATATGAAGAGCCAGCAAAAATAATATGGAGAAATGGTCAGACAGATAAGAGGAAAACCAGGAGACATATATGTCCTGAAAATCTAAAGAAGAGAGCATATCAAGGAGGAAGAAATCAAGTGTGTCAGATGCTCCAGAGAAGTAAAATAGGATAAAGAATGAGAAGAGACTAGCTTTGGCAATTAAGAGGTTAATAGCAAATTTGGAGAAAGCAATTTCAGTTGAATAATGAGGTTGGAAGATATATTGCAGAGGATTAAGAGTGACAGGAAAGGATTAGGAAGAATTTAATATAAATGGCTTTCTGAAGGAATTTAGTCAAGAAGAAAAGGGAAAATATAGGAAGGTAGCTATCAAGGATGGGAGAGATCAAATGAGGGTTTTTTTAATGTGTTGGAGAAACATGTACATGTTTTTGGTCATCAGACAAAAGAAGCCAATAGACAGGAAGAAAATGAAGGTAACAGAGAGTAGAAGGATTTGCTTGAGAAGTTGGGAAGGGATGAATCAAGGCTTCATAAATAAGGCAATGCTCTGCTTTCTTGTTTCAACTCTCATTCTGCAAACAACTATCCTTTTCTTGGTCTACTGAGTGCCACTTATTTTGCAATTTGTGGTTTTGGGGGCATTTTTCTGTTTAAAGTGGCCCCCAAGCTTAGAGCTGAAGTGTTTTCTAGCTCCTAAGTATAAGGGGGCTGTGATGTACCTAAAGGAAAAAAATACATGCATCAGATAGCTTTGTTTAGTCATGCATTCTAGTGCTGTTGGTCATGACTTTAATGTTAATGAATTGACAGGATATCCAGCAAAAAAGAAATGTGGTGCTTTGTACATGAGATTACTGTGTAAAGTACTAAAGAAATATTGTGACTAGAGACTCACAGGAAATTAATATTTTAAACTATTCACTAATGAAAAGGTTATCTAAATTATATCTGTCTATATCTATCTATCTATCTGTACATATATATACATATATACGTATATATATATGTATATACGTATATATATATATGTATGTATATATATATATATATAAAATGAATCAATAAATTAATGAAGAAACATTTTTAGGGGCCTGTGGTGTGTTTATCATTTCATGAACAGCTATAGATTAGACAGAGACCTTGACTTGGAATCAGGAAGACTCATCATGATAAGTTAAAATCTGGCCAAGGAAACTGGGTAGTGACCTTGGGCAAATCACTTAATCTCAGTTCCATATCTGTAAAATTATCTTGAAAAGGAAATAAGAAATCATTCCAGTATCTTTGCCAGGAAAACCCCAAAATGAAGTCACAAAGAGTCAAAAATGACTAAAGATACTGGACAAAAAACAAAGCACTGGAATATAAAGGCCAAAATGAAAACATCCCAAAGACAATGTGATAGACCAAAGAAATGAAAAAAATGGAAGACAATGTGAAATATTTCACTGGAAAAACCACTGACCTGGAAAATAGATCCAAGAGAGATAATTTAAAAATTATTGGACTACCTGAAAGCCATGATCAAAAAAAGAGCCTAGATATCATCTTTCAAGAAATCATCAAGAAGAACTGCCCTGATATTCTAGAGCCACAGGGCAAAATAGAAATTGAAAGGATCCACTGATCATCTCTTCAAATAGATCCCAAAAAGAAATCTCCTAGGAATATTGTCACCAAATTCCAGAGCTCCCAGATCAAGGAGAAAATACCGCAAGCAGCCAGAAAGAAACAATTTGAGTATTGTGGAAACACAATCAGAATAACCTGAGATCTAGCAGCTTCTACATTAAGAGATCAAAGGGCGGGGTAAATTATCTCTCATAAAAGTGACAAGAAAAAGCAGTTCTGTAGGAAGAGGAGAGAAGGCAGGTGAGGGGGAATGAGTGAATCTTGCTCTCATCAGATTTGGCCTGAGGAAGGAATACCATACATACTCATTTGGGTATCTTACCCCACATGAAAAAAGGAAGAAGAAGATAAAAAGGGGGGGATGATAGAAGGGAGGGCAGAAGGGGGTGGAGGTAATAAAAAACAAACACTTTTGAAAGGGGACAGGGTCAAGGGAAAAAATTCAATAAAAGGGGATAGGTTAGGAAGGAGCAAAATATAGTTAGTCTTTCACAACATGAGTATTGTGGAAGGGTTATACATAATGATACGCATGTGGCCTATGTTGAATTGCTTGACTTCTTAGGGAGGGTGGGTGGGAAACGAAGAGGGGAGAGAATTTGGAACTCAAAGTTTTAAAAACAGATGTTCAAAAAAAAAAGAAGTTTTTGCATGCAACTAGAAAATAAGATACACAAGCAATGGGGCATAGAAATTTATCTTGCCCTACAAGAAAGGAAGGGAAAAGGGGATGGGAGGGGAGTGGGGTGACAGAAGGGAGGGCTGACTGGTGAACAGGGCAACCAGAATATAAGCCATTTTGGAGTGGGGGGGGGAGGGTAGAAATGGGGAGAAATGGGGAGAAAATTTGTAATTCAAACTCTTGTGAAAATCAATGCTGAAAACTAAATTAAAAATAAAAGAGAAAAAAAAAAAGAAAAACAGTGGAAATACTCTACTAACACCACAACCATATTGTTTAACATTTCCTGCTACACAGTTAATGCACTGACAAAGACAGAGATGTAGACACACAGAGGCAACACATGTTCAGAGAAACACCACTACCCAAGGTTTCTTCAAGCTGGGGAATCCCTCTCTTTTCTACAAATGCTGCAACAGCCATAAAGGACACACTCACAACATACAACATACACTTCATGTTCAGCACCTGCTGCCAAGGCTTTTTCTAAGCTGGAGAATGCCTTTTTACAGCTACCTTGGTTTGTCTTTCTGACCATAGTCCCAGCCAAAGCGTCCTTTCCCTGGGTGAGGTTCCAATGTGCCTGTCCCATCTGGTGATATCTGTAGGGTGCTGAATAAAGTTTTTCCCACCAGAGAGGGGAGCCACCCTCCCCCCACCTCATTCCTAAGAACTGTCCAGGTAAATATTTCTCCAGCAGGAAAGGAGTTATTGCCTATCCTTTGTCTTAAGAGTTTCCTGTTCTTTGTTCAGGCTTGTCAATCTCTAAGCGGGCGAGTCTGAATGTTTGCTGAGCTTACACTGTAACATGGAGGATCTTCTCTCATGATTTATCATTCACACTTTCATTTCTCTTCCCAATTTTTCCTCTACTTCTCTAACTTACTTTTCCAAATCATTTTTGAGCTCTTCCATGTCCTGAGACCAGTTCATATTTTCCTTGGAGGCTATTTGATGTCGGCTTTTTGACTTTGTTGAATTCTTCTGGCTGTATGTTTTGGTCTTCTTTGTCACCAAAGAAAGTTTCCAGAGTCTGAGTATGAATCTGAGTCTGTTTTTGCTGCCTGGCCTTGTTCCCAACCAACTACTTGACCCTTGAGTTTTTTGTCGAGGTATGACTGCTTGTAGAGTAGAGAGTACTTTGTCACAAGTTTGAGGGGTTGTGCTGTTGTTTTCAGAGCTATCTCATCACAGCAAGCTCTGCCACAGCAGTGCTCCTCCTCACCCAAAACCACCAACCTTGACCATGACTCAGATCTTAAGCAGGCTCTGCACTCCCACTGTGATCTGCCCCTTAATTCCTCCCACCAGGTGGGCCTGGGACAGGAAGCAACTGTAGCTGTAGTTCTGTCCTCAGAGCTGAACCACCTCCACTGTCTCCAGGGCAGTGGCTGAACCTTAAACTCCTTTCACTCTGTCCACACAGCTTTTACCATTAACCCTCTCTGTTGTCTTTGGTGTTTGTGGGTTGTGATGTCTGGTAACTGCCACATTCATTAATTCAGGGCACTAGGGTATGCTCTGCCAGCCTCCTGGTCTGGTTAGTCTGGGTGCTGGTACACTGGGCTCTGCTACATTCTGCTCCCAGCTCCATGAGATAAGCCTTACCCAGCTTGCATCTAGGCTGTCCTGGGCTGGAGCCCTGTTTCCTTCTGCTATTTCCTGGGTTCTGCAGTTCTAGAATTTGTTCAGAGCCATTTTATAGGTGTTTGGAGGGTCCTGGGCAGAGCTTTAGGCAAGTCCCTGCTTTCCAGCTGCCATCTTGGCACCACCCCCCTAAATATGGACTTTCAATAAAATAGTGGAATTTCAAGCTTTCTCAGTGAAAAGACCAGAGCTGAATAGAAAACTGGATTTTCAAATACAGGAATGAAGAGGCATGACAAGGTAAACAAGAAAGAGAAATCATAAGGGACTTACTAAAGTTGAACTGTTTTGTTTACTTTCCTACAAGGAAAGATGGTGTGTGTAATTCATGAGACCTCAGGGAATACATATATATATATATATATATATATATATATACATATATATATATGTATCTATCTATCTATATATCTATATCTATATCTATATATATATATATATATATATATATACATATATATATATATATATATGGAGAGAGAGAGAGAGAGAGAGAGAGAGAGAGAGAGAACGAGCACAGGGTGAGTTGAATATGAAAGAATGATATCTAAAAAAATAAGGAATGAGAGAGGAATATATTGAGAGAGCAATGAAAGGGAGAGATAGAATGGGGTAAATTATCTCACATAAAAGTGGCAAGAAAAAGCAGTTGTGTAGGAAGTGAAGAGGGGACAGGTGAGGGGGAATGAGTGAATCTTGCTCTCATCAGATTTGACTTTAAGAGGTAATAACATACACACTCAATTGGGTACCTCACCCCACAGAAAAGAAGGAGGAAGGAGATAAAAAGGGAGGGGTGTCATAGAAGAGGGGGCAGGTAGGGGGAGGAGGTAATCAAAAGCAAACACTTTCAAAAAGGGGCAGGGTCAAGGGAGAAAATTGAATTAAGGGGCATAGGATCAGAAGGAGCAAAATATAGTTAGTCTTTCACAATCTGAGTATTGTGGAAGGGTTTTGCATAATGATACACATATGACCTATGTTGAATTGCTTGCCTTCTTAGGGAGGGTGGGTGGGGAGGGAAGAGGGGAGAGAATTTGAAACTCAAAGTTTTAAAAGCAGATGTTCAAAAAAAAAAAAGTTGTTTTTGCATGCAACTAGGAAATAAGATATACAGGCAATGGGGCAAAGAAATCCATCTTGCCCTACAAGAAAGTGAGGGAAAAGGGGATGGGGCAGAGTGGGGTGACAGAAGGGAGGGCTGAATGGGGAACGGGGCAATCAGAATATATGCCATCTTGGAGTGTGGGGGGGTAAAAATGGGAAGAAAATTTGTAATTCAAAATCTTGTGAAAATCAATGCTGAAAACTCAAAATATTAAATAAATAATAAAATATGTGCAGTATATGGGAGTGAAGAAATTGTTGTCCAGAGAGACAAAGAGGCAAAGAGGACCCAAATCATTCAGCTACTTAATGAGCGGAGACTAGAATACAGTTCTCTTAAGTTTCTAATTCAACATTCTTTTCATCATACTGTTTTATTTTTTGAGTTTTCTTTTCCACAATTATATTAGTATACCATAAGTGGGCTGGTCTTATAACACATTCAAATATACACTGTCTTGCTCAGGTTCAAGTACCCATGTGGACACTTGTAATTAGGGTTCCTGAGGGACTTGTACAGTGATCTGAAGAAACATCTCTTAATTGGCTATGAAGTCATAACTTACGACTCATGGGTTGCTGTGGAAGAACTGAGTGTGTATACAAAAGATGCCAAACACTCCTGTTTCAATAACTTTCCTCTTCAGCTTTGAGTGAAGTGGAATATTTTGAGGTGCTTCCCCATGAGCTGGATCAAGATCAGATACTTCCCTGTCTCTCATCCAGCCATGGCAGCTGTGGGAACAGAAGCACCTCTCATTGTGTTTGCTTCTCTGATTCAGTAATAGAGCAGCAATATGGAGATGAACATGCCTAAGCAGTGAAACTGTAAACATTGAAAAGTCTGGAGAGATTCCAGGGTAAAGCTGTTCTCCTCCCTTTTCCTGGGGTTCTAGAACAATGGGGAAATTGAGTATTACAGCCTTAGAGCAGCAAAGTTCAAGGTGCAGAAACACAAAGGAGAAGCAGAGTGACCCAACAGCAGACTCAGCAGTGGATTGGACCATCCAGGAGATATTGTGTACTCTTGGAGAGACCAGCACAGCATGGCAACTTTTCCATCACCTAGATTACACTGAACAACAAACTTCATTAGAATAAAAGGACTTCCAGAGTCAAGATGTACCCATTTTGACACAAGTATTGTCTGTACCATTGTACTTTGTCAGTGCCCATTCTCCCCAAAGACTCTGTGCATTTTCAATAGAGTCAGCCATAGGATAGTCAGCTAGGTGTCACAGAGTCAAGAGGAATTGCATTCATATATGGTGTTTGATGCTTACTAGCTGTGTGATCCTGGGCAAGTCACGTGACACTATTTGCCTCAGTTTTATCATCTCTAAAATGAGCTGGAGAAGTAAATGGCAAATTACTCTGGTAATTTTGCCCATGAAAACCCCAAATGGGGTTAGAAAGAGTCAGAAACTACTAAACAAAAATAACCACAAACCCTAGGCTATTGGAATGTAAACTGTTCTTGCTACACCTTTTTAGCATTCCTTTTCCTAAAAGCTAATCGATTTCTTCTGGAGGCAATAATACTAAAGCTAAAAATCCTAAGGGTTTTTACCCCTAGAATACTACAGGTTCATTCTATGAATGCAACTGCCCAGAATAGGGAATAGCTCCAGTCTCCAGATTGCTGAAATACAAATTTACACACACACACACACACACACACACACACACACACACACCTCAACACTTATGAAATGGGAAGGAATTCCACAGCTAAGTAATGAGCTATAACACCCAGTGCTTATCTTTAATAGGAATATTGATCTATTACATATAATATTATATACCAAGTGAGTAGTCTTAATCATTACTCTACCTAATCTGTCACAGAAGAAAACATTTTGGCATCAAAATAAAATAAACTTTCACATACTGGACATGACTTTCTGATAAAATACATTTTTAATTGCCCGCTTTTTATTTTGATCTGTGATTAATTTTCCAGGTGCCCTTGATATTGCAACACATTATTACTCACATCTTATTCATTAGCTTTTGTAAGATTGAAATTAATGAAAGTAACACACACTTGTTATATCACTGGAAATAAACGTTTACTTGTTCAAGGATGTCAACATGATACTTAACACTTTATCAGGGTGCTTTCCAATTGGAGTCCTACTAGCCCTATTAGAAGAGTGTCAGACGATGATCTGACCCAATATTTCTGACAAGTACTTAGAAAATAAAACGGATGTTGGTGTGGCCTGGCTGGCTGGATATTAACAGCAACAACAACCTTCAGAAAGAGTTCTCCAGAGGGAGAGAACATTCAGAGAAAGGCATCATATTTTACAAACTATCAATAGTGTGGTATCCTCTAGTGTCAGACCTCTGGAACATAGCATTTTATATGAATTTCACCGTAAGCAACAACACTCAAAATTATGTGGATGGGTCCAGTGTTATTTTCTTTTGAACTGATAGAAACTGAGTATAACAAAATGCTTTGGGGACAGGGTGAGAGGGGAAAAGGAAGGAGTAACAGTTCTATAATTTGCTTGGATACATTTTATATTTCCATTTCAAGCACTTCAAGGGTTGACTAACCATTGCTTTCTATATTTCTTGAAAATAATTCATAGTCCTAATATAGTAAATTATTTTAAATACACTAACCCTCTATAATATTCCTTTTTATGCACATTATTTTTCTTCATGAATTAAATAAAGAATAGAATATCCTTGGAACTTTATAGCACAAATAACATTATACATCAAGTGACTGATGTAATCACTATAGAAGTTGTGGGCTCTCTCTCTTCACTTACGGTTAAAATTCCTACAGCACTTTACAGTGTCCTATTTTGAAGTGCTCTTTAACTATTCCTGCTTTCCTATAGTGTCCAAAGTCCTTGCTAAATTTTCTAAAAATAATTGAATTAAATTGAATTGAATTTTCAGACTTATAATCTTGACATGTTTTCTATTATAACTTGATAGAAATGCAAGTTATTTGAAGACTGGAATTTTTTCCTTTTCTATTCTCAGAGCCTAGCACAATATCTCACACATAGAAGGCAAGCAGGCAACCTCATTTATGAGTGCTTACTATGTGGAAGACACCGTGCTAAGTACTGGGAAATAGAAATTCAAGCAAAAAGAAAGTTACTTGCTCTCAAGGAGTTTATATTCTAATGGGGGAAGATAATACATAAAAGTGAGTTGAAAAGTTGCCGGTAAGCTGTGTGACCCTGGGCAAGCCAGTTAATCCCAATTGCCTTGCCTTCCCTCCTTACAAAAAAAAATGTTGTAGGTGAGGTCAAGGAGCCCACATAAGAAAATGGGAGTAAAGTTCAGAGTCCAAAAGATAGTTGGCTTGGGCTTCTCCCCCAAAACGGAAGCAGCCTCTGAAGGAACTCACCAATTAGAGAAAGGGGACATTCCACAGTGAGAAAACCTTTGGTTATGAGGGAAATCACAGAATAAGAAAGTAGTTGAGTCATGGTGGTGAAGTGTGAAAGGTCAGAAGCACATGTTTTACAAATATTAACTCATTTGATCCTCCCCTAAACCTTGTGAATTAAGGGCTATTATTCCCATTTTATGATTGAGAAAACTAGAGTGGAGCAGAGCTTAAGTGACTTCCACAGAATCCTACTTCTAATAAGTTTTGGGGGCCATGTTTGAAGTTAAATCTTTCTGATTCTAGGCCCAGCACTCTATTTACTATTCCATTATGGGATCATCAATACCAGTGATGGAAAACCACCAGAGGAGAAATTTAAAGGGAAGGATAAAAAAATAAAGACCCTACTGAGGCAAAACCAGTTAAGGAGAACTCTAAAGACCAGGAGGCTGGCCCTGAAGCAGGGGAAAAAATCATTAAGTAGAAAGCAACTGGGTGGCATTATGAAGAAGCAAAACTCAATAAAGAGAGTAGAGTCAAGATGGCAGAGAAGTGACAGGAACTTAGCTAAACTCTTCTAACATTCCCCTCAAAACAACTTTAAATATATGTATCAAATTTAATTCCGGAATGGCCTAGAGACAACAAATTTTGGGTTGAGCCATTTTTTCCAGCCCCAGGCAACTTAAGAGATCAGCAGGAGAAGTCTATAATGAGTGTGCAGGGGCCAGCCCTGAGAACATGTTGAGGGTACATGAGCAGTGACGAGAGGTGGCAACAGTTGCTGCTACAGCATTAGGAGCTTTTTGCCCAGAGTCAGGGAAAAGGGGTCAAACAACTTGCCATACTATTTTGGTGGAGAACTTGCATATTGCTTGAATTAGATGATAATACAAGCGGATTCAGATCTGATTGGACAGACGGACTCAAAAGAGGTTTTAATAGCTCAATGTCAACCTGACAAGAGGTCTCCAATGGAGTACCCCAGGGATTTGTGTTTGACTCTGTATCGTTTAACATTTTATCAATGATAAAGAAAAAATACAGAGATAATAGGCTCATTAAACTTTGAAATAACACAAAGGTGGGAGAGATTCTTAGAATAGTACATGACAGAGTAAGGAATGAAAAGGATCTTGCCAGGGTAGATAATTAAATGAATTTAGTAAAATAAATCTAATAGGTATAAACACAATCTCTTATCCTTGGACATATTAAAAAACCCAAAACTTCACAAGTATAAATTGAGAGGAGGCATGGATATATAGCAGGGGATCTGAGAAAGATTTTAGGATTTAGTAAACTATAAGTTCATTATGAGTCACCTGTGTAGCAAGGCGGCCAAAAAAAGCTAATGCAAACTTGTGTTGTATTAAGAGGCCCATAACTGACAGGAATAAGAAGGTGAGAGTCCCAATGAACTCAACTCTTGCCACACTTCATCAGAAACATAAAGTTCAGTTTTAATGATTAAGAATGATATTTATCAGTCCATAAGAAGACAATTATCATAATGGAAGTTCTTGAATCCATGCCATATGAAAATAGGTCTAAGGGATTTGACACCTTTGCCTGGAGAAGGGAAGACTCAAGGGAGACACAATTGGTATCTTCACATATTTGAAGGGATGAGGATATTAGGCTAATGTCTTCTTTGGTCCCAGAGGACAGAATCAGGATAAATGGGTGGAAATTTTAAGGAAGCCAATTAAGCCTTGATGCCAGGGGCAATATCCTGACATTTATAGTTGTCCAAAAGTATAATGCCTTTCTTTTTTTAAATAGTGGATTCCCATGCCTTGGAGATCTTCAAGTGCAGGCTAAACAACCACTTGTTAGTTATATTATTGTGGGGATTCCCTTCATATATGGGTTGAATTGTATCAACAACTCTCAAATTCTCTGATTCTGTTACTCATTTCCTTCTTAATCCCCACTTCTCACATCATAGCCAACTCTCCTTTCTAATTGCTATTTGAGTACATTGTAGTCAAAAAAACTAGCTGATAAAGCTCATTATAATTGCTTATATTTAAGACTGAATAGATACTGAAAGGTGGTTTGAGGAGCTTTCCTGTGTGAAAAGTAGATGAACATCTGTGCATTACCTCTGTCACATCTGTTTTTTCTACTCATTGGATTTTTTTTTCTCTTTCTCATGGATTTTTTTTCTGTGTTCTAAATAGTTAAAGTTGCTAGATAGGTAACGTTCAATGTAACATTGAATGCTGTTCTACTTCCAAAAACTACAACTTTCACTTGTGTACACATTATCTCCACTGATAGATATCACAGTATCACACCTTGATATAAGCTGCTATAACAACAACAACAAAAATAAACAAAATCATTGTTACAGCACCACATTTATAGAGATGAATTTTTCCAAACCTAGTCAAGCTAGAACTTAGGACATAAGTTTAAATAAGGCCTTGCTTATGTAAATGTGGCCCATTTATCAGTTGAGAACTATACTATCACAATGAACCTGGATACAAGTTTTCTGTGGTGTCTTCACAGATGGCTTTATCTCATGTTCCCACATGAAATAAAGACAAAACTCTAGAGATACCAACAATAATGCATCTAACAAGTGGTTGTTTACCTTAGTGTTTTCCATTCAAAAGGAAAAAGATCCAGTCCATCTTATATTAAAAAAAAAAAAACAAAAACCTCAGGGCCAAGATGGTGGCTGGAAAACAGGGACTTGCCTAGGGCCCTCCACCAGAACCCTACAAAAACCTATAAAATTGGTTCTGGACAAATTCTAGAACTGCGGAACCCATGGAGTAGCAGAGGGAAGCAGGGCTCCAGCCCAGGACAGCCTGGATGGTCTCTGGGTAGGGTCTATCACCTTGAGTTGGGAGCAGAGTGAAGCAGAGCCCAGCGTGGGCTGTACCCAGACCAACCAGACTGGGAGCCAGGTGGAACAAGCCCTAGCACCCTGAATCAGTGAGCTGTGGCAGTTACCAGACTTCTCAACCCACAAACACCAAAGACAACAGAGAAAGTTAGTGGGAAAAAGTTCAGGGGACAAAGTGAAAGGAGGTCCAGGTTTGGCCACCACCCCAGGGGCAGCCGAGGAGATGAAGCTACAGAATTACAGTTTCAGTTGCTTCCTGGACCCAGGCCCACCTGGTGGGAGGAATTAAGTGGCAGATCAGAGCTGTAGTGTAGAGTATGCTTAGATCTGAGTCGCACTATGGCTTGGCATTTCTTGGGGGAAGAGGAGTGCTGGTGTGACAGAGCTTGCTGTGTGGAAAAAGCTCTGAAAATAATAGCACAGACCCTCAAGCTTGGGACAAAGTACACTCTACTCTACAAGTAGGCATACCCCGACGAAAAACTCAAGGGTCAAGTAAGTTGGCCAGGAACATGGCCAGGCAGCGAAAATGGACTCAAATTCATGTTCAGACTTTGGAATCTTTCTTTGGTAACAAAGAAGATGAAAACATACAGCCAGAAGAAGTCAACGAAGTCAAAGACCCTACGACAAAAGCCTCCAAGAAAAACATGAACTGGTCTCTGGCCATGGAAGAGCTCAAAAAGGATTTGGAAAAGCAAGTTAGAGAAGTAGAGGAAAAATTGGGAAGAGAAATGAGAGTGATGCGAGAAAACCATGAAAAACAAGTCAATGACTTGCTAAAGGAGACCCAAAAAAATACTGAAGAAAACAAGTCCTTAAAATATAGACTAACTCAAATGGCAAAAGAGCTCCAAAAAGCCAATGAAGAGAAGAATGCCTTGAAAGGCAGAATTAGCCAAATGGAAAAGGAGGTCCAAAAGCCCACTAAAGAAAATACAACCTTAAAAATTAGATTGGAGCAAGTGGAAGCTAGTGACTTTATGAGAAATCAAGATATTATAAAACAGAACCAAAGGAATGAAAATATGGAAGACAATGTGGAATATCTCATTGGAAAAACCACTGACCTGGAGAATAGATCCAGAAAGCCATGATCAAAAAAGAGCCTAGATATCATCTTTCAAGAAATTATCAGGAGAACTGCCTACCCAGCAAAACTGAGTATCATGCTCCAAGGCAAAATATGGATTTTCAACAAAATACAGGACTTTTCAGCTTTCTCAGTGAAAAGACCAAGAGCTGAGTAGGAAATTTGACTTTTAAACACAAGAATCAAGAGAAACATGAAAAGGTAAACAAAAAAGAGAAATCGTAAGGGGCTTACTAAAGTTGAACCATTTTGTTTACATTCCTACATGGAAAGATGATATGTATAATTCATTTTATTAGAGTAGCTGAAGGGAATACATATATATATATATATATATATATATATATATATATATATATATATATATATATATATATATATATATATATATATATATATATATATATATATATAGACAGAGGGCACAAGGTGAGTTACATATGAAGAGATGATATCTAAAAAAATCAAATCAAATTAAGGGATGAGAGAGGAATATATTGAGAGAGGGAGAAAGGGAGAGATAGAATGGGATAAATTATCTCGCATAAAAGTGGCAAGAAAAAGCAGTTCTGTAGGAGGGGAAGAGGGGGCAGGTGAAGGGGAAAGAGTGAATCTTGTCCTCATCAGAATTGACCTATGGAGGGAATAACATACACGCTCAGTTGAGTATCTTACCCCATGGGAAAGAAGGAGGAAGGAGATAAAAAGTGGGGGGATGATAGAAGAGAGGGCAGATGGGGGAGGAGGTAATTAAAAGCAAACACTTTCATAAAGGGACAGGGTCAAGGGAGAAAATTGAATAAAGTGGATAGGAAAGGAAGGAAGAAAATATAGTTAGTCTTTCACAACCTAAGTATTGTGGAAGGTTTTTGCATAATGATACACATATGACCTCTGTTGAATTGCTTGCCTTCTTAGGGAGGGTGGGTGGGGAGGGAAGAGGGGAGAGAATTTAGAACTCAAAGTTTTAAAAGCAGATGTCAAAAATGAGTTTTTGCATGCAACTAGGAAATAATATATACAGGCAATGGGGCATAGAAATCCATCTTGCCCTACAAGAAAGTAAGGGAAAAGGGGATGAGGGGGAGTGGGTGACAGAAGGGGGCAGTGACTGGGGAATGGGGCAATCAGAATATATGCCATATTGGAGTAGAGGTAGGGTAGATATGGGGACAAAATTCATAATTCAAACTCTTGTGAAAATTAATGCTGAAAACTAAAAATCTTGAATAAATAAATAATAATTTACAAAAAAATAAGAAAGTAAAAAACTCTCATTATGGAACCAAAACAAAATATGTTAATATTCCACTCTTTTTTTCAATGACAAAATAGAAAAAATATGGTCACTCTTTCTTAAAAAATTCTCAAAACAAAAAGAAACCAGCAATAAAAAAAATCATGGAGAAACTCATAAAACCAAATATGGTTCTCAGTGTTAACAGCTGAACAAGAGTGATGTATTAAATTACTGGTAACACAGGTTACCAGACAATGTACTGATAACATAAAAATTTGGTTTATATCTCCCTATTTCTCAAGTGTAGTATTTGTAAAGCACTTGCACAGTACCTGGTACTGTGGACTGTATAAAAATGTTGATTCCTTTTCTCTTTCCCTATAAACTGTGGTTCCTCAATATGATGATCTTTTGTTCTTTTGGGCTCAGGCAAATGCCTTTTTCTCCAGTTTGGAGAAGGAATAGGCATGTTTTTACTTTCATCTTTTAAAATTAAGGTCCCAAATTCCTCTCTTTCCCTCTCTCCCTCTCTCCTTCTCCCTCTCTCTCTCTCTCTCTCTCTCGCTCTGTCTCTCCTCTCCTCTCTCTCTCTCTCTCTCTCTCTCTCTCTCTCTCTCTCTCTCTCTCTACCTCTCTCAGAGCAGAGGTATTTAATCTGGAATCTGTGTACTTGAAAATACATGATTTCATTTCAGTGTAACAGGTTACCTTTGTAATCCTACGTATTTAATTTTATGCATTTAAAACATAGTGTGGGAACAAATTTATAAGCTTAATCATATTGCAAAAAGGGCCTAATGCCCTTCCCCCTCTCTGCCCCCCAAAAAGAACTGCTACTGTAAAATCTGTGTTGATATATAGGCCAGCATTTGAGTTTGTATCCCTCCTTGAGTCTTTCTATATGTCTGCTTGTGAGGGTCCAAAACATTTGATGTTTGGGGCCTCTCAGACAACCCTTATAAGGTTCAATTGTGACACAGTTTTTGGCTATTTATATTCCAGACAATGAACAAGTATTTCCCAGCCACCCTCCCCTATCCATAAATTTTTAAGTGACTTCAAAACTCTCTCCAAATGAGTGTAAGCAAAATGAGGTTCATCTAGATTCATTTTTTCTTGATGAAATCATACTGGCTTTCATAATAATGACTATTTCCCTTTCTAAATGCTAATTCCATCTCTTTAACAATTGCTCTCAAGTGTTCGTATAGGATATATTTTACCAATAACAGTGTTACTTGACAAGTCACAAATCTAGAATTCTTAACACAAAATGCACAGCACCTAGAAAATCTATGGTATGTCTCACAACATAAGGACATTCAAAATGGCAATAATCCAAAATTCCAAAAAAAAAAAAAAGACTGGAACTTTCAAGTATCTCTGTACATTAGGAATTAACTTTTTGAGGGGTCCTGGAAACTTCTGGCAGTCTTCTGAAACCTTTCTGGACTTCTTGTCAGGATACATATTATAAAAAGCATAAAATAAAATATATGATTGATTATAAAGGAAAAATAACATTAAGTTAAAATATAGAATATAGTTATCTAGATTTATATATCTATCTCTCTATCTCTATCCATCTCTCTCTATATATCTACATCTATCTATATCTACATATATATCCACATCTCTCTCATACATATATATGTCAGTATTGAGATCTGTATCTATATATCAACCTCTATTTTTCTATCTATTTCTATATCTATTTCTATCTATAGAAAAGGATAGATAGGTAGATAGAGAGAGAGAGACGGTGAGACAGAGAGAGAGACAGAGGAAAAGAGAGAGATACATGTGAACTTAGCACTCCTCTCAGCATCTACATTTAAGAAGAATGTCTAGCCTGTCTCTTGGTATCCCACCTGGGTATACTCCTTTGATGTCACCACCATTCCACTATTCCTGGATCCTTCCATTTCCCCAGTAACCCCACCCCCCCACATTCTTTTCAAATTACTTTTGTCCATTGTCTTCCCCCATTAGATTGTATACGCCTTGAGTACAAGGAACTGTCT
Source organism: Trichosurus vulpecula (assembly GCF_011100635.1). NCBI lineage: Eukaryota > Metazoa > Chordata > Mammalia > Diprotodontia > Phalangeridae > Trichosurus > Trichosurus vulpecula. Next base: position 503,862,335 of record NC_050573.1, on the reverse strand, counting down.
TTCTTTTTCATATTTGTTTCCCTAGCTCTTAGCTTAGTGCCTTAGATGCTTAACAAGTTTTTGACTGACATATATGGCTTACACTCTTTATTTTATAGATGAGGAAAGTCAGCAAGGTACAGATTTTCCCAAGTTCACATAGTAGGTCTTTGTGGGGATATAATTAAGACATCCTGACTCCAATCATGAAAGATAAATCTCTTGAGCAGAAATGCAGTAGATGTATTTTGTTATTGTTGTGTTATTGTTGTTGTTTGTTTGCTCTGTGTGTATGTGTGTGTGTGTGTGTGTGTGTATGTGTTTGTATGGGTGTGTGTGTTGGGTGGTGTTCACTCCAGCTATATTTAAGGTTGATTCAAAAGTCTTCCTGATTTGGAGTAATAAGGTAAATCAAAAGATGGAAATAATCAATTTTGGAAGGCTCATAGAAGATAGAAGGCTTGTTGGAAGAACGGTGAGTTGGTATAAGCTTTCTAGAAAAAAATTAAAATTATGAAAATAAAGTGACTAAATATTCGGACTCTGACCCAGTGATTCTATTGCTAGGCATATACTCCCAAGAAAGCCATTAACAAGTAGAAAACCTCCATATAAACTAAAATATTTGTAATGATACTTTCTGAGATAGTAAAGAAATGGATAGCTGTCCACCAATTGAAGAAAGGTTAAACTTTTTTTGTAAAGGAATATAATGGAATATTCCTCTGCTATAAGAAAAAAATGAAAATAATGAGTATAGAGAAGCATGGAAAGAGTTATATGAGGGATACAAAAAGAAGTAAGCAAAAGACAACATACACCACCACACCATGGGAAATTAAAATAATAATTATGAAACAATCACAACTGAATCTTGCAAAATTATATTAAAAAGATGCTTAACTCCAATGAAGGGATGTGAAAATAAATCTATTCCACTGCTTTGCACAAATAGTGGTGTATAGTTGTAAAATACTGATGTCAGGATTTTTAAAAAATAATTATTCAGTTTTACTCATTTTCCTCTCTTTTAAAATATGTGTTATTGGGGTTAGTTCAGAAGCGAGAAGTGGGGAAAGAGAAATCTAGATGACAGAAAAACAAAAAAATGCTAAGAAATCTATTTCAAATTAGCATCCAATATATTCTTTATTTTTCTGTTGAACATATCTCTGTTGGGCCTTCGCTAAAGAATTTAGTCCAACAAATAATGTATTCTTATTTTAAAAGATCTGGCTTTTGTGTTGTAATTCATGCCAAGGTTAGTAGAAGAGCATTATCTTTCCAAGTTTTAGAATATCCTTGACCTCAATAGGCAGACAGTGTGCCAAAATACTAGACCTAGAAAGGGAGTCTCACATTCTGTCTTTAAAAACCTCACCCCCTCATTGCTGATAGATGATTCTAAAGCAACAATACCCAATCATTTCTCAGCCTGACACTTCATTGGCTTTATAATGATTTCAATAGAAGAACAGCTGTTTCACATTACAAGGCTTTTTGTTAGAGGTACCCAGGTATTGCCATTCCAATTGTTTTATGGACGTGCTAGAATCATGGCAGATTGCCAAAGATAGCATCCTCATGGTCCTTTGAAATAACTCCTTAAAACTGAATAAAGAAAAAAATCATCCATCGATATCTGAGTGTATGGTGTTGGCTGTTTTGTACATGCTCTGCAGCTGTGCATTCATGATGCTATATTTAATCAAAAATCCACAAAAAAATCAGTTGCCGCAAGCTGGAAGTTGGTCGGCCATTTTAAGCATTTGGCTGATGCCATTGCCAAGATTCACTCCATCCCAAATGAGCTTTGCATGTTTCATAATCAGCAAAAAAAAACAGGCTCTATCTTCTTATTGGAATTAAACCTTTTATATGCTGAAACACCTGCTCAAAAATAAGCAAGCCCCTGGTGCTTTCTTTATAGGGGATCTCAGTGTTTCTTTGCTAATTTCCTAGAAGCAGTGACTGGTCAGTACAATTATAGCTGTACAGTGGTCATTTAAGAGAGATGCATGTTATGACTGCACATGAATAACCTATCTTGCCTTCTCAATGAGGGTGGATAAGAGGGAAGGAAAGAAAGAATCAGGAACTCAAAATTAAAAAAAAAATGTTAAAAGAGTTTACACATACTTAGGAAAAAAAAATATTAAAAAAATGAAAAGATATATTTAAATTAGTATACATATCATATTAATATTTCCATTAATGTTTAAACATTACCTACTTCTTAATTATTACATGAGGGTAAATTTTGAAAAGTCTCTGTGAGGTTTTCAGGGGGATTTTTCTATTATTTCTTGTTCTGCTGAGTAAGATCAGTGCTTAAAAAAAAATGCCAGAGAGAAAAGGTGGCAGAACTTAAATTTTCAAGCACAATAGCTTCCACAAATCTCATATTAGGAGATATAACTACTATTGCATTTTCAGATGAAAATATGTTTATGTAAGAAGATGATGCCTGGTGAGAGCAGGGAAAAATAAAGCCTTTTTAGGAGTTCATTAGTCACTGAAGAAATGGAAGTGGGACATGGATTCCACTGGAGGGGGAAAAAAGTGTGCAAAGCATTCTAATGTCTCCTTTCAAAGCATATGCAAAGGCTTTTCTCTGTGAATGAGTTCTCTATTTAGAGCCCAGTTTAATCTGTGGCATGAAGGACACTGAATGTTGTTAGCTAATCTCTCTTAGAGTGCTTGGCCTTTTTAGGGAATCCTATTGCTATGGGCCAACACAGTTCAGTAGATTTCTCTAACATTTAGGGTAAGCATCTCTGTCATCCACTTCTGGCAAGCAATAAAACAGATTATTGTGCATTGTATTTTCCAATTATACATTTCTAAAGTGTATAAAATCCTTAACATAGAAGCACTGATAAAATATTCTTTCCAAGTGGATGGAAGATGGTATTTTATTTGATATTAACTCTACCTCAATTAAGAATCTTTACTCTCCTCTTTTCTGTTCATCAGTGTCTGAATCCTTTTTCAAAATTAGCTCAAAGTTATTTTTCCTTGAAATTTTTGTGATCAATCATTTCAAATAACCCTTATCCCCTCAGTATCCATGCATACATTTAGTCCTACAATCTGCACTCATTTCGTCATTCTTCATCACAATTATCCTCTCTTTTTCTCAGAGTTTCTTTGCAATTAGGTCAAATGTTCTCACAAGATGCGGGACTTTCAACCAGCCACTCCTTTTTTTCATAGTCCTTTGTAAATATATGGCTTTGTATCTAATGGAAACTCAATAAAATGTGTTTTCTTTTTCATTGACTGACACTCTAAATGCTTCCAATCATCTTTTCATCCATATGAATGTAATATTTCCAAATTGAATGTCACCCTTCATATGAAAAGACTAATTGCTTCTATTTAGCAATTAATGTTTGCTTTAACAAATAGTATTTTAAAATATTTGCAATTTACTCTAACAGCTCCAGAAGTTTACTTTGATTTTAAAAAAATGATTCAATTACATATTTGTTTTAACACAACTTCTTGATAAGAGTGAAATTTAGCTTTAGGCTATGTTGAGTTGGCTTCTAAATACAGATACTTTAGTGAAAAGTACACTTAAATTATTTTTTGGCATTATGTAGCCAAAACAACTACTAATGACCTGAATCGTGAAGTCCTTTGACTCATCGTTTTGGATTTGGATTGATTTGACCTTTGTTAGAGCTAGCTATGATATATTAATTTGACTAGAGTATAATTGGAAACATTTTCTACACAACACTATAACCCCCCTGGGGAAAAATTTAATGTTTTTCATTGGCTACACTACAATGCAAAGAAATAGTGTTTTTGCTGCTGTTTTTGTTGCTGTTGCTATTGTTACTAGTGGATATAAGTAACAAAAGAAGGAATATGGCCTAGGAAGGTGGAGGAGGGAGCCCTTGTCTTCTCTATAGAATGCTCCTCTTCCTTTCCATTTCTGTTTTTGGATCTGGAATTCACTTCATGGCTTAACTCTAGTACCATCTCCTAGATAAGGCCAATTGTCAATGGTGTCACCACATACAGTCAGTTTTGCGATATTAATTATTTTGAAAATGGAAATTTCTTCCTTCCAAAACAGCAAGAATGAAGAAAACTGCACCATTTCACAATAACTCAAAAGCTTCAACCCTTCCAATGCTCACTTCTTCAAGCAAAGATATTACACATCTTCTGGCACAGTAGGAGATATAGAAAGAAGAGCTTTGGTCCCTAATCCCTATCCCCTACCTTCTACCATGACTTCTGCCCCTGAGTCCTAGAGATACAATCCCCTGGAGAATTTATCTGCCAACTTGTGGAGATTTTGCTAGGCTAGGACAGTAAGAACTTGGGCACAAGCCAAGAGAAATAGCCCAAGGCAATGGAGTCCATCACCATTTATGATCTTATTTCTTAACGATTTAATGTGTATAGAACTGTGCTGCCATTTTTGTTAGGCTCCTTTTTTTTTGGATGTGTCACTGAAGAAGTATTTGAGCATTGAGTCCCTAACCCTATTTTCCCCATAAGACTTGTGATCTTTATTGCATCATTTTGCTTAACATGGTGATTTTGAAGAACGCATATAAACTATTGTGGAACTGACTTATCTCTCCAGTAGCTTGTGAGCTTCTTGGGGCCAAGGAATGTTTCAGTTTAGTTTTTGCATTCTCAACACCTAAGACAGGACCTTGAACCTAAAGAGTGCTTAATAAATACGGGTCAAATTAATATGAATCAATTTTTTTTGTCATTGTTACCATTATTATTCAGAAGTATTGGGAAAAAAAAGCAACAGAATCTGTGATGATGTGATAGGATGTAATGGGATGACATAAAATTCTATTCTATTTTATGAAAAGGGATTGTTATAGCTTTTACCTAATATAGTGCTTCATTTCTTCTTCAGCAATGTTTACGCTCCCTGAGCTTAACAGTCTGAAAAGAATGGTTTGTCTGGGCCTGTGTTTTCCTGGACACCTATTTCCTCTATACTATTTATTGAGGGAGGTAAATAGAAAATAGCTACTGAAAGATTATCTCCAGCAGGGCTGATTCCACTAATCAAATTCCTATATATTGACTTACATCAAAGGGGAATGGTAATGTTGAGAATGTGTGTTTCTGCCTAAGTAGCAAAGAATGAGGATAAAGAGACAGGAAAGATGTCTATGGAATTTCTTGTAAGATCAGAGACAGGATAGTGAAGTAATTTCTCCTTTGTTCAGTCTGCATTTCATAAAAGGATATAACAATAAAATGATAAATTATCTTGATTAATCAGATGTCTCATCCTACCCCTGAACCATTGCTACCTTCCCCATCCCTGACATCACATTTAATCTACAAGGTATAACCACTAAGGTTTCTACTTTGCTCAGCTATTTTAACAACCAATTTGTGGCCTTTAGCTTGGTAAAGCATAAGAAATGCTCTTGCATTCTTGTTCCCTACTCTGTAATCTTCTGATTGACCCACTGAAATGCTTTAATTTGTGTCTAGCCTATTTCCCAGTGTCTTTTCTTCCAAGTAACCTCATAGAGATTGTCAACACGTAATTTTATCTTTCCTTTTTTGCGAAAGAGCCAAGGCAATCAAAAATCATCTAATCAGAGGAAAAGGAAGGAAGGGAAAGAAGGAAGGAGGAAGGGTTGGAGGAAGGAAGGAAGGAAGGGATTGAGGAAGGGAGAGAGAAAGGGAGGGAGGAAAGAGAATAATAGAGATTTGAGAACTGATTAGCATATTGGGATTCTCTTAGTGGAAACATGCCCCCCCCACCTCCAGGTATTCCTCCTTTCTCCTCTTCTCTATTGCATCTTCTAAGTTTTGCTTTTTATGATTTTGGCTGATAGACCTTGTTTACCTCTCCCTGACCTCTGGTTGTGGTGGTGTCAATGCACTTCTAATAAAGTGTCCTGAAATAAAGTCTCCTCTAACACAGCTCTTGGAGTCATATTTTCCTGTGAGAATTTAAGCAAACCAACAGGACAGGTAATGAGTCGAAACTGAATAGCACAGCTCTAGGGTAAGAAGAGATTTCCAGCAGCCAGAACACCCCTTCCCCACACCTTACACTGTAAGCTTCAGTCTAATGCCAGGGAAACTCAGAAAGTTCTCACTAAGTATCAATCCTTGGCACACACCAGCCAACTCCAGCTAAGCACCAAGTGAACTACAGTATTATATAGCTTTTGGCTGACAAAACCAGAGGCCATAGCACACAAAACCAGTAAACAGGCCCCTAGTTCCCAGCACAAGAAGCTTGGAACAGAGCCCCCTGTGCCCCAGAAGCAGAGATCCACTTTAAAAGCCAAGACAAAGGCAACCACCCTGAATAAGAAGCAAACTAGAAAAGCAAAGACCATAGAAACTTACTATGGAGACAGGGAAGATCAAAATACAAATTCAGAAGAGGACATCCTTGACACTATACCCACATCTGAAACCTCAAAAGGGAATATGAACTCATCTCAAGCCCACAAAGCATTCCTGAAAGAGGTCAAGGAGGATTTTATTTTATTTTATTTTATTTTATTTTTTACTGTAACAAATGTTTTCATTTGACTTTTATTTGCCCTCTAATGTATTTACTCCCATGTCATAAGATTTTATTTCATCATTTTCATCTGGGATATATTTTCCTTCAAGAAACCTCCTCTTCCCGTTGAGGAACAATTTCTTCCTTTTCAGTAAATATCATGTCAATATGGCAAGGATAGCTCACATATGGGTTGATTCAACCATGAGCCCTGTAAATATACCATAACATTTTGGAAGCCTTGTTAAGCTGCATATGATCAATGACAATAGAATCCACACCCAAGTCTTCAGTTCTGCATTACTCTCTGCATTTTTAAGCACATGCAGTAAGAATTCAACACTTTTTTGGGCAAATAAGCCTGTGTCCAGCCCCATTGCTTAGCCTCGGCACAGTTGTGCGCTCCATGATTGTATCAATGGAAAGGAATACATTGTTTGTTCACTGTGACATCTTTCAAATATTTCATCACTTTTTGGATATGTATAACCTTGATAGCTTGGGCTGTGTCATTGGTGTTCTTGAAGTGGGCCTGGAGATTTGATCCCCTTCACTTGCATGATTATGTGGGGTTTTCTGGATCCAGAGAGTATCTCACCATTTTAAACAATTACCTAGGATGGCTCAAGGGAAGAGCAAGGAGGATTTTAAAAGCCAAATTATGGAGGTAAAAGAAAAATTGACCAATTCTTTTAAAAATACAATGGATCAAATGGAAAAAAAAATCATCGATGAGTACAAAGTCTTTAAAAAGTAAAATGGATAAGGAAGCGTGGAAGCAAACAGGAGAAAATAAGTCCTTGAAAACTAAAATTGGCTAGATGGAAAGAGAGGAACAAAAGGTAACTGAAGAAACAATTTGCTAAAAATTAGAATTGGGCAAGTGGAAGCTAATGACTCTATGAGGTATCAAGAATTAGTGAAAGAAAATCTAAAGAATGAAAAAATAGAAGAAAATGTAAAATATCTCATTGAAAAAACAACTGACCTGGAAAAAAGTTCCAGGAGAGATAATCTGAAAATTATTGGTCTACCAGAAAGCCATGATGAAAAAAAGAGCCAGTACAGCATCTTCCAAGAAATCATCAAGGAAAATTTCCCCAAGTTCCTAGAACAAGAGAGTAAAATAGTCATCAAAAGAATCCACTGATCACCCTATGAAAGAGATTCCAAATTGAAAATGCCAAAGAATGTTGTAGCCAAATTCCAGAATTACCAGGTCAAGGAGAAAATGCTGCAAGCAGCTAGAAAGAAAGAATTCAAATATCACAGAACAACATTCATCATCACACAGGACCTTCCAGCTTCTACATTAAAAGACAGGAGGGATTAGAATATGATATTCTGTAAGGCAAATGAGCTTGGACTACAATCAAGGATCAACTACCAAGCAAAATTGTGCATAATCTTTCAGGCAAGGAAACTGACATTCAGTGAAATAAGGGAATTCCAGACCTTCCTTATGTAAAGGCCAGAGTACAGTGGAAAATTTGATCCTCCAATACAAGACTCGAGAAAGGCCTAAAAAGGCAAACAGAAAAAAAAGAAAAACCTTTACAATTCAACAAGAGCAAATTGTTTATATCCCTATATGGGAGGATGATACTTGTTAATCTTGAGAATGGAACAGATACTATGACATTACAAGGGATATACAAAGACAGAATGTGTGGGTGCTAATTAACCAACGTGATGATAAAAAAAAACCAATGAAGGGATGCAAAGGGATTGTAATGGGACAAGAGGCAAGGAGGGAAAAAAGGAGTAAATTACATCACATGAGGAGGGACAAAAATATATTACAGTAGAGAGAAAGAAGTATGGGAGAAGCACAGTATTTGAGCTTTACTCCCTTTAGATTTGGTTCAAGGAGAGAATAACATACTCTATTGAGCAGAGAAATCAAACTTACCATACAGTCTGTAGGAGGGGAAAAGAAAAGAAAAGGTGGGGCATGGTGAGAAGGGAAGGAATTAGTAGCAAGGGAAAAGGGTAAAATAAGGGAAGGGGCTGATAGGGAGGAAAAATTGAGGGAGGTGGTGGTCAAAAGCAAAACCCTTTTGAAGAGGGGAAAGGAGAAGGGAGAAATAACAGCATTAAGTGGGGGAAAATAGGATAGAGAACAACACACAGATAGTAATCATAACTGTGAATGTGAATGGGATGAACTCTCCCATAAAATGGAGGCAGATAACAGAATGGATTAAAAACCATAATCTTACAATATGTTGCCTACAAGAAGCACATTTGAAACAGGGGGATACATGCAAGGTAAAGGTAAAAGGCTGGAGTAGTATATATTATGCTTCAGCAGAATGAGAAAAAAGCAGGGGTACCAATCCTAATCTCAGATAAAGCAAAAGCAAAGATAGATCTAATAAAAAGAGATAAGGAAGGATACTATATCTTGGTAAAAGACACCATAGACAATGAAGTAATATCATTAATTAACAGATATGTACCAATTAGTATAGCACCCAAATTCTTAGAGGAGAAGTTAAGGGAGTAACAGGAAGGTATAGACAGTCAAATAATACTAGTGAGGGACCTCAACCTACTGCTCTCTGAACTTGATAAATCTAACCTCAAAATAAATGAGAAAGAAGTTAAGGAGGTGAATAGAATTTAAGAAAAGTTAGATATGATAGACCACTGGACAAAACTGAATGGGGATCAAAAGGAATATACCTTTTTTTTCTCAGTGGTATATGGCACATACACAAAACCTGACTATTCACTGGGGCATTAAAACCTCACAATCCAGTGCATAAAGTTAGAAATAGTCAATGCATGCTTTTCAGATCATGATACAATAAAAATTGTTTGTAATAAAGGACCATGGAAAGACAGACCAAAAATTAATTGGAAACTAAATAATCTAAACCTAAAGAATGAGTGGATCTAACAAATAAAACAAATGATAGAAACAATAACTTTATTCAAGAGAATGACAATAATGAGACAACATACCAAAATTTATGGGATGCAAAGAAAGTGTTTCTATGGAGTTTTATATCCTGAATGCTTACATGAATAAAATAGAGAAAAAGGTGATCAATGAATTGGGCATGGAACTGAAAAAGCTGGAAAAAGAACAAATTGAAAATCCCTGATTAAATACCAAATTAGAAATACTGAAAACCGAAGGAGAGATTAATGAAAATAGAAATAAGAGGGCCCCCAAAATTCTTTTCATGACACAAATATGGTACTAATACCTAAACCAGGAAGAGCCAAAATAGAGAAAGAAAATTATAGACTAATTTCCCTAATGAATATAGATGCAAAAATTTCAAATAAAATATTAGGAAAAAGATTACAGTAACTTACCTCAAGAATAATACACTAGAACCAGGTAGGATTGTTCAATATTAGGAAAAATATCATCAAAATGGATCATATCAACAACAAATCTAGCAGAAACCTTACAATTATCTCAAAAGACACAGAAAAAAGCTTTTGACAAAATACAACATCCATTCCTATTAAAAACACTAGAAGGCATAGGAATAAATACAGTATTCCTTTAAATGGTAAGTAGCATCTACCTAAAACCATCAGCAAACATTATATGTAAAGGAGGTAAGCTAGATGCATTTCCAATAAGATAAGGAGTAAAACAAGGATGTTCATTATCACTCCTATTAGTCAATTTGTTACTAGAAATGTTAGCTTTAACAATAAGAGAAGAAAAAGAAATTGAAACAATTAGAACAGGCAAAGAAGAAAAAAATTATCAGTCTTTGCAGATGGCATGATGATTTACTTAGAGAATCCCAGAAAATCAAGTAAAAACTGTTTGAAATAACAAATAACTTTAGCACTGTTGCAAGATATAAAATAAACCCACATAAATCCTCAGAATTTTTATAATTACTAAGAAAGCCCAACAGCAAGAGATAGAAAGAGAAATTCCATTTAAAGTTTTTGTAGACACTATAAAATATATGGGAGTGTACCTGCTAAAACAAACCCAGGAACTATTTGAACACAGTTACAAAATACTTGTCTTACAATTAAAATCAGATCTAAATAAATGGAAGAACATCAGTTGCTTTTGGTTAGGCCATGTTAACTTAATAAAAATGACAATTTTACCTAAATTAATTCATTTATTTATTGCCATACCAATCAAACTACCAAAAATATTTTATAAAACTAGCTAAAAATAATAACAAAATTCATCTGGAAGAAGAAAAAGTCCAGAATATCAAGGGAATTAACGAAAATCAATTCTAAGGAAAGTGGCCTAGCCATACCAGATACTAAAATGTATTATAGAGCAGGCATCAGGAAAACTACTTGGTACTGGCTAAGAAATAAAGTGGTGGATAGGTGGAATAGGTTAGGTACACAAGATGCAATAGTCAATGGCTATAGTAATCTACTCTTTTATAAACCCAAAGAGTCTAGCTTCTGGGTTAAGAATTCAGTATTTCACAAAAACTGTTGGGAAAACTGGAAAACAGTATGGCAGAAACTTGGCATAGACCAATATCTAACATTGTATACCAAAATAAAGTCAAAATGCATTCATGATTTACGTATAAAGGCTGATAGTGTAAGAAATTTGAGAGAGCAAGGAAAAGTTTACCTGTCAGATTTATGGAGAAGGGAAGAATTTATGACCAAACAAGAGATAGAAAGCATTACAAAAAGAAAAATGGATAATTTTGATTATGTTAAATTGAAAAGTTTTTGTATTAACAAAGCCGATGCAACCAAGAATAGGAGGGAAGCAGAAAATTGGGAAAGAATTTTTGCAACCAATGTCTCTGATAAAGGCCTCATCTCTAAAACATACAAGGAACTGAGTCAAATTTATAAGAATACAAGTCATTCCCCAATGGATAAATGGTCAAAAGATATGAACACGGAGTTTTCAGAGGAAGAAATTAAAGATATCTATAAGCATATGAAAAAATCCTCTAAATCACTATTGATTAGAGAAGTGAAAATCAAAACAACTCTTTGGTACCACATCTCTCCTGTCAGATTGGCAAGCATGACAAAACAGGAAAATTATAAATGCTGGAGAAGACATGGGAAAATTGGAACACTTTTGCATTGTTGGTGGAGTTGTGAACTGATCCAACTATTCTGGAGAGCAATTTGGAACTACGCTAAAAAGGCTATAAAAATCTGCATACCTTTCTAGGGCTGTCTCCCAAAGAGAGAATACAAGTGGGAAAAAGCTTTTTATGCACAAAAATATTTGTAGCAGCTTTTTTTGTGGTGGCAAAGAATTGGAAATCAAGGAGTCGTCCATCAATTGGGGAATGGCTAAACAAATTGTCCTATATGCATGTAATGGAATACTATTGTGCTATAAGAAATAAGGAGTAGACAGACTTCATAATAACCTGGAAAGACTTATATGATCTCATGCTGAGTGAGGAGAGTAGAACCAGGAGGACATTATACATGATTACAGACACACAGTATCTGTGATGACTAACTTTGATAGACTTTGCTCTTCTCAACAAAGCAATGTTCTAAGACATCTCCAAAAGACTCATGATGGAAAAAAGATATCCAAATGCAGAGAAAGAATTATGGAATCTGAGTGTAGAATGAAGCAAACTATTTGCTCTCTCTCTCTCTCTCTCTCTCTCTCTCTCTCTCTCTCTCTCTCTCTCTCTCTTTCTCTCAGATTGTTTCTTCTTTCTCACGTTTAATTCCATTGGTTATATTGTGAAAATAAGTTTAAGTTTAATGTGAAAGTATACATAGAACCTATATTGGAATTACATTTCATCTTGGGGGAGAGGAGAGAGAAGAGGGAGAGAGAGAAAATTTGGAACTCAAAACTTTGTGGAACTGAGTGTTGTAAAGTAAAAATTAAAAAAAAAATAATGCTTAAATTAACTCTTCTCGAATGTCTTTCTGTGCCAGCTGTTTTTCCAATGAGATATTTCACATTTTATTCTAGTTTTTTCATTTTTAATTGATTCTTGATTTCTCATGGAGTTACTAACTTCCATTTGTCCAATTCTCCTTTTTAAGAAGCTACTTCTTTCTTTAAGTTTCATTTAATACCTTTTTTGTTTTCCAATTTGGCCAGTCCTGGTTTTTAGGAAATTGGTGGGGATTTTTTTTTGGTTTGCTTCTTTTATATTGTTTTGTTTTGTTTTTGTTTTTATTTTGTTTTGTTTTGCAAGGGGAAGGCAGGACAATTGGGGTTAAATGACTTGCCCAAGGTCACCCAGATAGTAAGTGTGTCAAGTGTCTGAGGCCATATTTGATCTCAGGTCCTCCTGATGCCAGGGCCAGTGCTCTACTCACTGCACCACCTAGCTACCCAAGGAAATTGTTTTATTCAGTAAAATTTAGTAAATCTTTTTCCATTTTGGGGTATTTCCTTTATCAAGCTATTGAATTTTTTTCATGATACTCTTCCATCACTCATTTATTTTCCCAGTTGTTTTCTGCTTGTCTCATTTGATTTTTTTTTCAATTTCAATTATACTTTTCTGGCCTTAACAATTATTTTATTATTTAATATTTTAGTTTTCAACATTGATTTCCATAAGATTTTGAGTTACAAATTTTCTCCCCATTGCTATGCTCCCCATGCTCCAAGATGGCATATATTCTGATTGCCCCATTCCCCAGTCAACCCTCCCTTCTCTCACCCCACTCCCTCCATCTCCTTTCCCCTTACTTTCTTGTAGGGGAGGGTACGTTTCTATGAACCATGCCCTATATATCTTATTTCAGGGTTACATGCAAAAACAACTTTTTTTTAAACATCTGCTTTTAAAACTTTGAGTTCCAAATTCTCTCCTCTCTTCCCTATGCACCCATCCTCCCTAAGAAAGCAAGTAATTCAACATAGGTCACACATGTATCATCATGTGAAACACTTCCACATGCTCATGCTTCCACATGCCGCCTGCTCATACTTCCACATGCTCCCTGCAAATGCTCATGTTGTGAAAGACTAACAATATTTCCCTCCATCCTATCCTGTCCCCCTTTATTCAATTTTCGCCCTTGACTCTGTCCCTTTTCAAAAGTGTTTGCTTTTGATTATCTCCTCCCCCTATCTGCCCTCCCTTCTATCATCCCCCCTTTTTATCCCCTTCCCCCTACTTTCCTGTGGGGTAAGATACCCAATTGAGTGTGTATGTTATTCCCTCCTCAGGTCAAATCCAATGAGAGCAAGATTTGCTCGTTCCTGCTCACCTGGCTCCTCTTCCCTTCCAACAGAACTGCTTTTTCTTGCCATTTTTATGTGAGATATTTTACCCCTTTCTATCTCTACCCTTCTCCCTCTCCCAATATATTCCTCAATCATCCCTTAATTTTATTTTTTTAGATATTGCCCCCTCATATTCAACTCACTCTGTGCCCTCTGTCTATATATATATATATGCATATATATACACATATATATGTATATATATAGATATTATATATATACATATATATAATATATCTATATATATATAGATATATACAGATGCATATTCCCTTCAACTGCCCTAATACTGAGAAAGGTCTCATGAATTACACAAATCATCTTTCCATGTAGGAATGTAAACAAAAGGGCTCAACTTTAGTAGGTACCTTATGATTTCTCTTCTTGTTTACCTTTTCATGCTTTTCTTGATCTTGTATTTGAAAGTCAAATTTTCTATTCAGCTCTGGTCTTTTCACTGAGAAAGCTTGAAAGTCCTCTATTTTATTAAAAATCCATATTTTGCCTTGGAGCATGATACTCAGTTTTGCTGCATAGGTGATTCTTGGTTTTAATCCTAGCTACATTGACCTCTGTAATATCATATTCCAAGCCCTTTCATCTCTTAGTGTAGAAACTGCTAGATCTTGGATTATTTTGATTGTGTTTCCACAATACTCAAATTATTTCCTTCTGGCTGCTTTCAATATTTTCTCCTTGATCTGGGAGCTCTGGAATTTGGTGACAATATTCCTAGGAGATTTCTTTTTGTGATCTATTTGAGGAGGTGATCAGTGGATTCTTTCAATTTCTATTTTGCCCTGTGGCTCTAGAATATTAGATAATATTGATAATTTCTTGAAAGATGATATCTACGCTCTTTTTTTTGATCATGGTTTTAGGTAGTCCAATAATTTTTAAATTATCTCTCCTGGATCCATTTTCTTCAGTGGTCTTTTGGACCTCTTTTTCCATTTGGCTAATTCTGCCTTTCAAGGGATTCTTCCCCTCATTGGCTTTTAGGAGCTCTTTTGCCATTTGAGTTAGCCTATTTTTTAAGGTGTAATTTTCTTCAGTATTTTTTGGGTCAGCTTTAGCAAGCTGTTGAATTGTTTTTCATGTTTTTCTCACATCAGTCTCATTTCTCTTCCCAATTTTTCCTCTACTTCTCTAACTTGCTTTTCCAAATCCTTTTTGAGACTTTCCATGGCCTCAGACCAATTTATATCTTTCTTGGAGGCTTTTGATGTAGGCTCTATGACTTTGTTGACTTCTTCTGGCTGTATGTTTTGATCTTCTTTGTTACCAGAAAAAGATTTTAGAGTCTGAGTCTGAGTCTTCATCCTTTATTACTGCCTTGCCATGTTCCCAGTCAACTACTTGACTACAATCAGTGTATGACTGCTTGTAGAGTACAGAGTACTTTCTCCCAAGCTTTAGGGGCTGTGTTGCTCTTTCCAAAGCTACTTCTACCCCACTGTCACTGCTAGCACTGCCACAGCAGCACTCCTCCTCCCCCAAGAAATGCCAACCATTATTGCATCCCAATCCAAACAGGGCAGAGCAAGCTCTGCACTCCCACTCTGATCTGCCCCATGATTCCTCCCTCTGCGTGAGCCAGGGACTCTGGAAGCAGCTGATGCTGGAGTTCCACTGCTGCACCACCTCTGCCATCCTCAGGCCTGTGGCCAGATTGCTTTTTAACCCTACCTAACAGTTTACCCACTAACCTGCTCTGTGTTCTTTGGTATATGGGGGTTGAGAACTCTGGTAACTGCCACTGCTCAATTTTTCAGGGCCCTAAGGGGAGCTCCAGTTTACTCCCAGTCTGGTCTGTCCTGGTGCAGCACACATGGGGCTGTGCTCCCCTCCCAGCACTGTGGGATAGACCCTTCCCCATCCAGGCTCCACTGAGCTGGAGACCTGCTTCCATTTGCTATTTCGTGGGGTCTACTTCTCTAGAATTTATTCAGAGTCATTTTTTACAGTGTTTGGAGTGATTTGGGGGAGTGCTTAAGCAAGTCCCCGCATTCCAATTGCCATCTTGGCTCCGCCTTCCTCCATTTGAGTTTTAAACTAATGTTTGAACTCTTCCAGAAATTCTTTTTGGTCTTAAGACCTATTAAAATTTTTCTTTGAGAGTTTATATGTAGGCATCTTGACATTGTTTTTCTCTTCTAAATATGTACCTTCATCTTCTGTCACCATAATAACATTCTATGGTTTGGTTCTTTTGTTGTTGTTTTGTTCATCTTTTTCAGGCTATTTTGTTACTTTTATTTTTTGCTAGGATTTATTTATTTATTTAATACTTTTAGTTTCCAGCATTGATTTTCACAAGAGTTTGAACTACAAATTTTCTCTCCATATCTACCCTCCCACCCACTTCAAGATTGCAAATATTCTGGATGCCCTGTTCCCCAGTCAGCCCTCCTTTCTGTCACCCCACTCCCCCCATCCACTTTTTCCTTACTTTCTTGTAGGGCAATATAGATTTCTATGCCCCATTGCCTGTTTATCTTATTTCCTAGTTGCATGCAAAAAATTCTTTTTGAACATTTGCTTTTAAAACTTTGAATTCCAAATTCTCTCCCCTTTTCCCTCCCAACCCACCCTCCCTAGGAAGTCAAGCAATTAAACACAGGCCACATGAGTATCATTATGTAAAACTCTTCCACAATACTCATGTTGTGAAACACTAACTATATTTTGCTCCTTCCTATCCTATCCCCCTTTATTCAGTTTTCTCCTTTGACCCTGTCCCTTTTTTGAAAGTGTTTGTTTTTGATTACCTCCTCCCTCTATCTGCCCTCCCTTCTATCACCCCCCCTTTTTTATCACCTTCCTCCTTCTTTCCTGTGGGGTAAGATACCCAATTGAGTGTGTATGTTATTCCTCCCTCAGGTCAATTCTGATGAGAGAAAGATTCATTCATTCCCCCTCACCTGCCCCCTCTTCCCTTCCCACCTGTACCACTCCAGGTACCAGGTACTCCAGGGCCAGATTGTGCCCTTGTCTCACCCAGATCCAACAGAGTTTTCCCACTAACCTGCTAAATTGTCTTTGCCTTTATTGGTGGAGATGTCTGGGAGTTGCCCCAGCTCAGTGATTCAGTACCCTGAGTCCCCCTCCACCAGGTCTACTCAGGCCTGCTCTCTGCTCTGGCCTGGTCTGTGCAGATGTGGCCCAAGCTGGCCTGGGCTTTGCTTTCAGTACTGTGCAATAGACCCTTTCCCCACCACCATCCAGGCTGTCTTGGGCTGGATAAGTTTTTCACTGTTTCATTTCATGGGTTCTGTAGCTCTCAAATTTGTTTAGAATATTTTTTTTACAGATGTTTGGAGAGATTTGGAGGAAAACTCAAGCAAGTCCCTGCTTTTACTCTGCCATCTCAGCTCCACTCCCCCCCCCCAACGTAGTTTTTTTCGGGGTGGAAGCATTTTATACATATATATATATATATATATATATATATATATATATATATATATATATATATATATATATATATATATATGTATATTATTCACAGAGACTTCTTTTGGTAGATCACCTAGATGTCATAATAAAGTTTTGCTTGAAAGAATGATCTTGTGTAGATCTTATTCTGATTCTGAACTGAATACCACCTTTTTCTAGGGACTATTGTACCCTACATATAGTCCTCTTATGAAGGCCTGAATGTGAAGCTGCTAAATTCCTGTCTGAGCAACAAGGGGTATTTTCAGTAAGGCTAACTAAACTGAAGTGAAATCCTACATATATGGAATACTATATCTAAGTATACAATTTTTATTTGCTCACACATCTTACATTCCATAACCCACAGGTCACAATTAATGTTCTACTACTGAAAACAATAAGCATTGTGGTCTGTTTCTATCATCATAAATCACCTATGCCACATGGCCCAAGAAAGGCATGACTTTCCCAGTGACCTCAAATCATTTGTGCTTAAAACCATGAAACCTTATCAATTAATAGAAAAAAAAAACAGAAGGTGGGGTTCACTGTATACAGTGTAGAGATAGGTCTGATTTTTAAATATAAATACTATTTATATTCCCTCAGCTAAGGTTACAAATAAGTTTACTGAACATATGCCATAATTACTGTCATTAATATGTGATGATAGCATGCAGCTAAATGTCTACTCCATTGAGATTGGATTTCAATACATCTATATCCGACAGCTACTGCAGATGGATAATAAATGAGCTATATCCAGGATTCCAGAACCGAAAAGGGAAAGAAGTTTGAATTTTTTGGAAGATGACAGAGTATTTTCAATGATCCCAAGTCACTCCCTGACAAAAAAGCCATTTTTTTACACTAATATTCTTCCAATGATATTATATGACTACAAGCCATGGAACTGCAGTTTCTCAAATTTCAGGTGACCCAGAGGTTAATAGAGAGATTCATGGTGGGAATAAGTATATTGCAGCATATGAACAATAGTGACTTCTATGGGGAAAAAATAGCAGGAAAATCATAAAGTAATTCATGACTGGAACTGGAAAAGGAGGTAGGAGACTGCTATGGAGAGGGAGAGGGAGAGAGAGAGAGAGAGAGAGAGAGAGAGAGAGAAACAGAGAGAGAGACACAGAGATATACAGAGAGACAGAGAGACACAGAGAGAGACAGGATACAGAGACAGACACAGAGAGACACACAGAGACAGACTGACAGATAGAGACAGAGAGAGAGAGGAGACAGACAGAGATAGAGAGAGAGGCAGAGAGACAAGGAGAGACAGAGAGATATAAAATATGGATAGCCTAAATTCTTCACTGGTATCCAAAAATGTAAAGAATGAAATTCTAAAAAACCTAAAATAAGGCTTCCAACATTATGGGTAGATTTTCTTTGGAGAATTTATGAAAGGATTTGGAAAATTTAATTTAATTTCATAGAATGTTAAGACTTCAATTTCCACCAATGATGTTGGAGGAAGTTCCCATATCATGGAACTTGAAGATACACTGAAATACTAATGTATAAAATAAATATAATACTTTCTAAGGGCTAAAGACTTAAGATTTAGGGATAAGAATTCATTATTTGGAAAAAAAATGTTGAGAACACTGGTAAGCATTATGTCAGAAATTGGGCATAGACTAATATCTTGCACCATTTACTAAGATAAGGTCAAGATGGATACATGACCTAGATATAAAAAGAGAGAGTATAAGAAAATTTGGAGAACTTGGAACATGTTACTTATCAGACTTATAGATAAGCAAACAGATTATGAATAAACAGAGACAGAACAGTGTGAAGTGTAAAACGAATAATTTTGATTACATTAAATTTAATGGTTTTGTACAAATAAAGCAAATGTAGCCAAGATCAGAAGGACAGCAGAATATTTGGGGGGATTATAGGCAGTTTCTCAGATAAAGATCTCATATCTCAAATATATAAAGAACTTTGTTAAACCTATAATAGTATGCTATTCCCTAATTGATAAATGGTCAAAGGATATGAACAGGCGGTTTTCTGATATAGAAATCAAACAATTTATGGTCAAATTAAAAAATTGTTCTATATCATCATTGATTAGAGAAATCAAATTAAAACAACCTTGAGATACTATTTTGAACCTATCAGATTGGCTAAAATGATTGAAAGGAAAAGTTATAAATTTTGGAAGGGATGTGGAAAAATTGAAACATTAATGTTGGTGGAATATTGAACTGATCCAACCATTTTGGAGAGCAACTTGGAATTATGCCCAAACAGTTATTAAATTATCTATACCTGTTGACCAAGCAATACCACTACTAGGTCTACTGCCCAAGATGATTAGGGAGAACCTATATGTTCTAAAATGTTTACTGCAGTTCTATTTATGGTGGCAAAGAACTGGAAATTGTGGAGATGCCTGTGAATTGAGGAATGGCTGAACAAGTTGTGGTATATGATTGTGATGGAATATTACTGTGCTATAAGAAAGGATGAGCTCAATGATTTTAGAAAAATATGGAAAGACTTGTATGAAATAATAAACAAGCCGAATCAAGAGAATGGTCTATACGGTAATAGCAATATTTTTTAGAGAACAACTTTGAGCAACTATGTCATTTTGACTATTATAAATACACTAGTTGATTACAAAGGACATATGAAGATGCTATCTCTATCCAGAGGCAGAACTAATAAATAGAAGTATGTATAGAATGATTTTACATATATGTATATTGTCTGTTTGTCTATCTGTCTATCTATCTATCTATCTATCTATCTGTAGACACATCTATGCTAGATATGGATAGGAATAATTCTGTATCTGTTATTGATGTCTATCTTGATTTTCTTCCTTAGTCCCAAAGCTTCCTTTTGCTCCACTCATTTAAAGAAATAATAGTTCTTCTAAGAACCACTTTAAGGACCAATATTACAGTATCACTGCAGATAAGAAAAATATCTTCCCCCACCCCCACACCCCACAGTATTTTGAGAGGGGGTTACAGAGAAAGATAATGTCTAAGGAGAGAAGAAAATGAATTGAGAATGATCACAAGATTAAAATCCCCTTTAACAAGCAGCCTTATTTTTACTGTTAAGTAATAAAACTTGAAGGTGAAAGGAGGCTTAGACATTAAAAGCACCTCCTTAAAACCCTGTTCTATTTTCAAAGCTGACCCACCAAAATGAGTGCTAAGCCTCATTAATTTAGAGACTGGGTAGCCCTACTCTGGCTCAGGGATTTCATGGTGCCTACCTCCCAGGGTCGTTGTGAGGACCAAATGTCATTGTAAACATCCACATACAATCACATTATAAATTACTATATTGTATGTATGTATATATATATATATATATACATATATATGTACATATATGCATATATTTGTGTGCATGTATGTATATATGTACATACAATCACATTATACATATATGCGTGTATGTACATTTATTTGTGTGTGCAGATAGGTTTATACGTGTATATATACCTTAAGGCATTATTGAAATGCCCATTATTACTCCTGGGGCTGCTTCTGCTGAGTACTGTTTCATTTTGTTCATTTGTATCTGCCCAGTGGTAGCTCCAGGTCAGGTACATACAGATCAACAGTTAGTTGTCTTCTTGAGGTGCCTAAAAATTATTTTAGTTCTCATTCTTTTAGTAAAACAGATTACAAAATCTCCCACACCATGAGTAAGGAAACATTTGGGGCTGAGAGCTGGTTCTTTTAAATACTGCCCCCTATGCCCTCTAAGCACTGATTAATTTCTCTACTCAAACAATTTTGACAGCCAAAAATACATATCTGTCTTTCTATGTAGAAACACAGGAGGGCAAAATAGCAACAAGAAATTCAAATTTGGCTGCCTTTTTTTCTCTTTCTTTTCCCAATTTGTTTTAGAAATGTGATTTTTTTTTTCCTTTATAGCACTCTACAAAATTTATCCAAGACAGAATGAAAGAGTTTTTGTTTTAAAAACACACACACACACATTTTAGGAAATGTTTTTTTTTTTGTTTTTTTTTAATTTTGCTTGGAAACCTTGTGAAATGTTTTCACAGGAAAACCAACTGGCTTTGAATTGTCTACTGAGGATGTTTTCCATGTGCCCCTTCCTGCCCAGGAAGCTGATAAATTATCTCAAAGAAAAAGTGCTAATGGGTAGGAAATGGGACTCATTATCTTCCTGTGAGACCCCTACCAAAAGAGAGATGAGAAATGACAGAGATTCACCAGTTTCTATCACACTTCATAAATGCCAGGAGAAATGGAATGTACCTGTTGGAATTCTCTAAATATAGGATGTTTAAATTCTGGGTCTCTAAGCTAAATTTTCAGAGAGGACAAGTCATGTCAAAAGTCTCAGTGTGGTAACTTCTGTTGCAGGATCCTGACCTCAATCTTACGCTCCAGATCAGACTCAGGAGAGTGATTCAAAACAACTATTTAGATAAGAGGCTGAACTGCAACTTAAAGTGGTAATTTATCAATTGGACTAGATTGCCTCTAAGGCCTAGTTCTAACAGTCCTATCTATAACTTACAATTTAGAAGACTATATAAAACAGATATTATTCTGAGCTCATCTAAAGAAAGAACATTTAGATGACTTTTAGATATTTAGATACATTTAGATGACTTTCAGTTGTCTCCCTTGTCTCATTATAAAAAGAGACAAACAAACTAAATCTGAGAAATGAAAAGGACTTCCATCCAGGCCCCCCAGAGTATTTAACATAATTCCACTCAATGAATAACTGCCCTGGTGGGATGACTTTTTGGGTGCTTTCAAAGTTTGGGAAATCGCTTTAATAATAATACTTGGCAGTTATATAGTGTTTTACTATCTCATTTGATCCACACAACAACCATATGAAATAGGTACTATCACCACTATTTTATAAATGAGGTAATTGAGGCTGAGAGAGATAAAATGACTTGCCCAGCTAGTAAAACTCTAAAGCAGGATCTGAATTTAAGGCTCCATTCCATTAAGTCCAACATGCTAGATTTTGTTTCATTTAGCGGCCTAAATATTAACAATAATGATCATATTGAGGATGATTATAATATTTATGTGTTGGCTATTATGTGCCAGGACTGTGCTAAGTGATTTGCAATTATCTCCTGTGATCTACATAACAGACCTGGGATGTAGTTTCTATTATTATCCTCCTTATGACAATGAGGAAACTGAGAAAAACATAGTTAAGCAACTTGCCTAGGGTCACATAGCTAGTGAGTGACTGAGGTTAAATTTAATTCAGATCTTCCAGACTCCAGGCCTGGCACGCTATTCACTGCACCATGCAGCTGCCTCATATATACTTTAGGCAAAAGTGAAGAATTCATCCTCTTCACTTAAGTGTATAACTTTGTAAAGAACTGAGTCCAGTCAACCTAAGTCAGTGTGCTCTCATTCTGGGCAATATTTGGACACTTTACATTTTTTGTTCCTCCAACCAGGGCAGTTATACATTAAGAGAATAATAATATTAAGTATTCTATGGGGTCCAGATGAAAGTCATTTTCATTTCTCAGTTGCTTGTTTAGGTTTTGTTTTATTTTTCTTTTTACAATGAACCAATGGAGACACTACATAAAAGAATGAGAATGTGGTAATGTTTTCTGGTAATCCAGCATTTCCAGGACAGCAATGGTAATATTTTACAGCTTCACAATTGTAGTATAGAGAAAAGGAGGACTTTAAGGTCAAGGAAAAGACTTCAAATACTGACTCTTCTACTTACTAACTCTATGACTTAGGGCAAATCTTTTAGAGTCATTGGGCCTTAGCTCTATCACATATAAAATTTGGCAGTTGATGATTATTCTGCTTCATAACGCTAAATTCTGTTATTATCTGATTGCTGTTCAATCTAATCAATCCAACAAACATTTAATTAGTATCTTCTATGTGCTGTGCACTATGCCAATCAGTGGGGATCTACTATGGAAAGGAGAGGAGAGGAGAGGAACACAGTCTCTGCTCTCAATGAGCTTAGCGTCTAAAAGGGGAGATGCTGACAGAAAAGTAGGGAGGAGGGACATGAAGGGGGAGATGGCATAGAGGCATCTTTTTTTTTTTTCATGGAGTTGAAAATAAGCAGGGAAACCAGAGAGATACAAAGTGGAGTGATGGACCCCAGTGCTTTCCTTTTTCCTTGCAGGGAGGACAAATGGCAAGGAGACATTTTGAAGCTTTCAGCATTTCTATATTCCTTCCATGGCTGGCTGAACTATTTGTCAATATTATTTTTGTTTATAACATAGTAATGAGTTAAAATCATTTGCTTGGCTGTTGGTTTGCACAGTATCTATTCCTGAAGGCTTCCTATAACTTTCCTTTATCTTTCGTTAAATACAGAATGAATTGGAAAAGATAACTTCTTTTCAATGGGCAACAGTTATGATTAACTATTTAAGGATCTGAGGATTCTTTGGAATATGTACCAAGGTGTCCTCCCTAACAAGAGGCCCCAGCTCTGAACTCAAACATACTGATTCATCCTGAAAGGTGTGTGATATCTAACCAACATTTCTCACAGTTTTTGGATCAGTGACCCTAGCCTGGAGTCATTTATTGATATGATTTGAATTGAATCAGTGTTGGGAGGACCTTCTCTTTCTGAAAGTACAATTAAATTTTAAAATATTTCTTATTTAACTGGTTAACTAAAAGGCAACTTTATTCCCTCAAACACACATTGAACATCTTGGGAGTGATCTGAAACCTAGTAAAAATGATAGCTTGCAAGTCTATTACATTCATACTGCATTATATTTCTCTTGGTCATTTTCTGCCTACTAGTAAGCTTCTCACTTTTACCTCATTCACTCTTTATTATCTCTTTGGCAAGGCTTAAACTTTCTTGATATTTGCTCCTGTATGTTCTTCTCCCCCTCCTCCTCCTTCTCCTAATCTTGATTTATTAAGTCATTCCATAATAGAGCCATTTACAGTTATTTCTTTGAGAATATAGGTATGTATATGTATGAATGTGTGTGCGTGTGTGTGTGTGTGGGTGTGTGTGTGTGTCCGTATCTTATTCCACCTTCATATTCTTTGGCTCATACTGTACATTCCCTCACCGTGGTCTCAGAAGGATGTGAAGCATGAATATTTTCAGCACAGTGGCCAATTGGTTAATTAGCCTGGAACTCACTCACCTAATAAAAGAAAACACAAAAGTGGGGGGCAGAGAGAGAGAGAGAGAGAGAGAGAGAGACAGACAGACACAGAGAGAGACAGAGACACAGAGACAGAGAGATAGAGAGACAGAGAGAAAGAGACAGAGAGAGACAGAGAGAAACAGAGAGAGGAAGAAAGGAAGAAGAAAAGAAAGAAAGAAAGAAGGAAAGAAAGAAAGAAAGAAAGAAAAGAAGGAAGGAAGAAAGAAAGGAAGGAAGAAAGGAAGGAAGGAAGGAAGGAAGGAAGGAAGGAAGTAAATGAAGAGGTTTTGGGTTCAGAGGTGCTCGACACCCCAAAATATTGACTCACCGGGTCCTGCCGAAAGAATTCGACTCAAGCCTTCTTAGCCAAGGGAAAAGACAAAGTTTATTAGGGACCAGCTACAGTGGCCAGATCCTCCAGCAGCCCCGCCATAGGCTAGACTCCTAAAGAATCTGAGCGCCTTTTGCAAGCCGGATGGGATTTAAATACAGATCTATTGAGGGGTCATCTGGGGTGACTAGAGGAGGGGTTCAGGGAGGGTCTTCAGGAGGAGTCCAAGGAGGGCAAGGTGAGGTAATGGGATTAAGGGTGGGAAGTAGCTGAAGTCATGGATATGGATAGTATCAAGGGTGGGAAGGTTTTGGTAGAGATTTGGGCCTAATGATAATGAGAGGCTTGTGGCCTTAGGGGAAGGCCAGATCCAGTTGGAAGATTCAAGGACAGTTCAAGGGGGCTCCCAGAGACTGCATTCCAGATTCAAGGGGGTTCCCAGAGACTGTGCCCTCATCAGAAGGAAGAAAGGAAGAAAGAAAGAAAGCCATATTGACTATTGCCTAGCTGGAAGTTTGGTCCCTAGTGAGCAGAGGTTGCTGTTTGTCCTTTGTTGTCAAAGAAGACCACGATGTTAGGAAGGTGATGTGACATGCAAGTGAATTGGTTTAAGTGAGGGAGAGCTGTGCAAAGTCACCAGCCTCACTCTATCCTCCCAAGCCATGTGGGTCCACTAGGCAGATATGGATTAGGACAACTGGAGATGGCCCAGGATACAGTAGGGAACTTTGGGCCACTTTAAAAAAAATAGATATGGGAGGGGAAGACCCTCCTGGTTCTGGCTAAAACAGAAACAGTTATTTACATTCAATCTGATCCAATCAGGATCCAAACAGTGAAGGAGTAGGGCACTTTTTGAGAACAGTGATTTGGAGTAAAAATTATAATAACAATGGAATACATAAAGCCAGAAACTCTGAAACTACTGTCCTTGATTACCTCATTTCCCACCCCAGGCAAGTTTTACTCTATAAGTTAAATTCCCAGCCTCTCTGGGCTAAGAGGTGTCCTCCTTAAGTGGAATGTATACCTTTAGTGAGTGTCCCCTTTAAGTGGGGCATCATCCCCCTTACTGGGCATCTCTTTTCAGTGGCTGTCTCTCTTAGTAGGATGCTTTCTCCAGCTTAAAGTAGGGTCTTAAGTTCTATCTCTTAAGGGGAAAAGAAGCCTTTGTTTTCTTTGAATGACTCAGCCTACCTCATTGAGCCTCTGGATGCTGTGGCTTGTTCTTCAGGGGCAGGAAGCCCAAAGAGCATGCCAGGAAGCAGACAACTTCCTGTGTGATGAGTCATGGGGCTGGCTGAGGGGAGGTGTTAACGTCTACGCTAGGGGGAGGGGCCAAGTCAAGAACCAATCGGCCCTGGTCATTCAGGTGGCACTTGATGATGTTAAAAGCCCTATAAGAGGGGAGAGGACAGCTTGAAGAGCTCTCTTTCCTCTTCCAGTTGGTGTGGGAAGCAGCGGCAAGCAAGCGTGACTCTGGGCCAGCCCTTGCTCTCCGGCGGAGCCCAGATGTTGGTAACTATGAATTGTATTGGGTCTGTCTGTTGATATTTGTCATTTGTTTGTATTTTGGTTTTGAGGTTCAGGGTGCTGGTTTGTTTTTCCCCCGAACTAAATGAATGTTTTGAACCTCAGGGTGCTGGTTTTTTCCCCTGAAGTAAGTCAATGAATCTATATTTGGTCTGTCTCTTGATGCTTGTCTATATGCTCCCCTGAACTAACTGAATGCTGGTGTTTTCTGCTGAACTAAATGAATGTTGTCTGTATGCTAAGTGAATGCTGGATAAAAGTAAGCTGGTCAACCCCTTCACCGTGCTTTCCTTGTTTAAGCAGATAAAAAGAACCTGTGCTTTCCCAACGTCCCGGCAGCCTCCTGGGTCCTGGCAGCCCCCTGGGTGCCAGCAGCGGGGGAGGGATCTTACGC
The DNA here is from genome assembly GCF_011100635.1 of Trichosurus vulpecula. Taxonomy (NCBI): domain Eukaryota; kingdom Metazoa; phylum Chordata; class Mammalia; order Diprotodontia; family Phalangeridae; genus Trichosurus; species Trichosurus vulpecula. The sequence continues at coordinate 503,835,741 of NC_050573.1, read as the reverse complement.
CCCCACCGAAGCTGCTAGCTGGGTTGTTAAAACACTGCATGGTATGTTGTATTATGCTGTGTGTGTGTTACCCCCAATAAATGCATTTATTTGATTTGGAGACAGCCTGAGTGAATTCTTTTGAGACAACTTTGCACCCCAAAATGTTGGGATGTAATAAATAAAAATAAATGCCTATACTTGAAAAAACAAAACAAAACAAAACAAGCAAACAAACAAAAAATACGGTGGCACTTAGTGTGGGTCAATTCCTTTGAAAGAGTGCCAAGCTTTGTTCTTTTCCATGAGGAATCTAGGCATACTACATGAAAATCAAGACACTTGCATATAGATACCATGCAACTGCAAGTGTTCCAAAAAATTCATGGCATATCTAGTGAGAATTATGTCTTAGCACATACTTTGAGAACCACTGTTCTAACTAACACCTGTGAAGCCATGGTAGTGGTAGCTACTAAAACAATGTTTACCTTTTCTATTTTGTTCAGCTAGTCTTCAAATGGAGGATGTGTACACTGTTTCCATTTCATGTGTGTGTGTCTGTGTGTGTGTGTGTGTGTGTGTGTGTGTGTGTGTGTGTGTATGTGTAGACTGTAAGCACTTTAAGGGCAGGGACTGTCCTTGCCTATTTTTGTATTCCCACCGCTTAGCACAGTATCTGTCACAGTAGGTGCTTAATAATTTTTTAAAAATTAATTGATCAATTAATTTATTTCTACCATTGACCTGGGCCTATGCGTAGTGTGATACCACTAGGTAAAACTACATGATAGTTTAGCAAAGGTGTTTCGCTTTCTCTCTTGTCTGTGACAGATTTTTTATAGGCTGTTCTTTTTACAGGGAAAATGTTGGAATTGGAGCAAATTGCTAGAATTTCTACATAACATCTAAGGAACTCTTGGCAACAAGAGAGCTCATTTTGGGGGAATAATTCCTTTGAGCCCTAAGCAAGTGTGTAATACCCACAGGTACTTGAAAAAGCTTCTTAATCATAAAGAAAAAATCTAAAGGTTTTTATCACTCAACATGATAACACCTGACTTATATTCATTGACCCATTTACATGTGCATATTGCCTACACAGCAGCTTGTCACAGTCAATACTCCCTTGTGCATGAAGAGGGAACTGTTGGTGCTTTCGTTCAAAGTGTATTTCCTTGTAAGTTACTCTTAGAAGCAGTAAATAGAATCAGTAGAGAATTAATATTTTATCCAGACATGGCATGGGCAACTGAGGCAAAATATTCTGAATTTAACATTCACAGTTTGGAATTGATTAGAATCAAAGCAGATGTGGCATTGTTATACGTCACTAAACTCTGCATAATATACTAGAAGGCAAAGTGTATATTTTTATGAGAATGGCAATGCCAAATGCTTTGCAGATGCTAAGATAGAAACATTTGAGAAATTGGAATCAACATTTATTGGCAAATCAGCTGAAAATACAGAAATCCCACCCTGCCCCCCGCCCAATTATCTGTTTTCAAACAGGAGGAAGTGATGCCATCAAAGAGTAACAGCACTGTGGGTTGCTGATGGAAAGAAAAATAAATGTATCTATTTGACTTTAAGTTGGCAAAGGAAAGATATAGGACAAGGAGAAAACAGAAAAGATGGAAACAAACCATTAGGGGAAGGATTCTACCTTTTCCAAAGGTAAATCTTTGAATTCCCTGTCATTCCTCTGCGTTCTTCTGGTTCAATACCTTGCCAACATAATTTTGTCCAATTATCCCATTTTATCCCACTTTCATGAGTAGCACTACATCCACCTCTCCTTTGAGAATGTCTGGGCAGGGACCCACCACTTCCTGTCAGTCTGCTCATTAATCCTTTGGATGTGTTTAGCAATCACAGGCACTATCTCCTACTTCCTCAGCACTCCTATACAGGGACAAAAGCAGGAAAGCAGGTGAATATACTGCAAGAAACAGAAACATGTTGAATCTATTCTTTCGTGAAATTGCCTCTCTTCTTTAAATCCAGCACAGAGCAATCTCCCTCCCCTTTGAATTCCTAAAGTATTTCTCAGGCAGGTCAAATGCCAACACTCTCTTAGTTCAGGTTAGACTTTAGCATTTGTAAGTTATTGGCCAGTTAACACAAAGGGAGATTTGCTTTGCCCTAACACAGTGCGGGTATGCAATGAGAATATAGTAGGAAAAAAAATTAAAATAACTTTGGTAGACTCAGCCTCCTTTGCCCATTTATGGAAATAAATTTTGTCATCAGGAAATGGTATGCTGATTCTCATTGTCTCAGCAACCAACCGAATCTAAGAGGATTGTTCTCCAAATAAGTGGGACTTTTTGGCCTGACCAGGGAGCTGCACTGAGGGAAGTGGAAGTCCAATTAGGTCCTGGGGACAGCTGTGTCTTCTTTTAGGGAAAACTAATTCCTGCCTCAGTAAGGAAGGAGCTCTGAGACTAATTCCTATTGGGAGCAAAGGGAGAATTCACTCTCTGAGATCTTACATTCTAATGTGATAGAAACGTGCACGTGTGTGTGTGTGTGTGTGTGTGATTGTGTGTGTGGGGGGGGTATGGGTGTGGGTGTATATAAGAAACATATAAACTAGATATAAAACTAACATTGAAGGACAGGCTCTAGTAGTCAGGTGAATTAGGAAAGGCCTGCTGTAAAGGGTAGCACTTAAACCAAGTCATTAATGAAACCATAGATTCCAAGAGATTGAGATGGGAAAGGAATAGGTTATCTCCCACGTAGTGATGGTGGGTTGTGCAGAGAAAAAGAAAGTCTTTGCACTTCCATCTATTGTGGAATGGGAGCAAGGAAAAATTAATTTGTAGTCCCTAATCATATGTGACCATTAAGGCAAAGAGATCTGGTATCTTGAGTCATTAATCCCTGCCTTCCCCAAAGCAACTGCCAACCAGAGCTCATCCTGGGTAAATTATAAAGCAGGAAACAATATTTTCAGCAGAAGCCTGCTGCCTTTGAGATGTTATCCAATTTCCATTTCATTCTCAGCACTTTTCCTCTGTATCCCCTCCTCCAACTCATCATTATACAGGTAACGCTCTGGAATGTTTCTTCTGTTAATCTGTTCTTGACTAGCTCATGGATTGTAAAGATGATAGGTAGATAGATGGATGGATGGATAGATAGATAGATAGATAGACAGATGATAGATAGTATGTCTATATGTTTATAGATACATGTTAATAGATCTATAACCATATGAATATATGTTTATTGCTATATTTATATTTCTTTATATACCACTTATATATGAGAGATCCATTTCATAGTAATGACCATGATGATGAGCAAAGCAAAAATAATACAGGAAGATTGGTTACTTTAATGATGGGCATTTTGCTTTGAGAGAATAAGACTTAGGGAGGAATAAAACTTCTAATATATGAAGTGTATTATGTAGAAGAGGAACTCAAGTTTTTCTGCTTGTCTCAACATGTAGAACTAAGACCTGTGATTGTAAATTATAGGAAAGAGTATTTTCTCTTACAACAACAACAACAAAAACAAATGCCTAAGAATTACAACTACCTAAAATAGAATGGGCTTCATCTTGGGATAGATATGAATGAAAGTATTGAGTTCATTATCTTAAATGGTCTTCAAATGAAAGTCTATGAGCTACTTTTCAGGGATGTTATAAAGGTTATTAATGGTTTAAATCATAAACCATTAATAAAATTAGAGCAGAAGATATTAGATTTCATCTATTCCAACCCTGTCATTTCACAGACAATGAAACTGAGTTCTATAAAAAATAAAGGAATAAATCAATCAATGAAAAGTATTATTGTGTACTTCCTTTTTGTCAGATACTATGCCAAACACTAGACACAAAAATACAAATCCTTGTAATATAAGGGAAGGAGACAACTCATAGGAGAGTGATGGCTAGTTTGCAAAGGCTTAACAGGTTAGAACTTCTGGTTTTTCTTTTTATTTTTCTGACCCAAGTTAGTAGTTGACAGTAGGTTTCAATAGGAAAAGGCTCCAGATCACAGTTACCTATCTGTACAATAGTGAAATGTGTGTGTGTGTGTGTGTGTGTGTGTGTGTGGAGGGTAGTGAAGTAATTCTGAAAAAGAAATAATACATTGGCAGGCCTAGAACATCAACAGAAATTATGAGTGGTGGCACAAACCAGGAAAAGTCCACGCCCTTTCCAAAATCAATTGAAGAATTCTACATTTCAGAGGCATTGAATTTATTATTTTCCCTGACTAAAAAGGCGATGGGGAGAGAGAGAGAGAGAGAGAGAGAGAGAGAGAGAGAGAGAGAGAGAGAGAGAGAGAGAGAGAGAGAGAGAGAATATGAACTATTATTACCTAGGTAGAAGACAGCTAGATATAAATGGCTATGTGAATTTCTGCCCACTCACAAATGAAGATAGCTCAGCCCTTGGACATGAGCCTCAAAGCTGAGGGGAGTAATGCCACATCATCTCCTAGCATGAGGTTGGGTGGTCTGGGGAATAGTAATAGCAGAGAAATGGCAAGGAAATGGTAGGAATGGGTAGCTAGGTAGAACATGAAATGATTTAATCAAGATTACATAGGCTCAGAGACAAAATAAAAACAAACAAAAATTCCTTATGAATATGAATCCAGTGCTTCTTCTTGGTAGAGTTTTCATTAGATGATGATGAGTCCTTTCCTTCTCTACAATTTTGTTGGGGGTGGGGAGGATGAAAAAAGGAGGTTGATGTTTGGCAGAAGCATTTGATAACATAGGGAGCTAGGTGGCATAGTGGATAGAGCACCTGCTTTAGAGTCAGAAGGACCAGGGTTGAAATCCAGCCCCAGACATTTACTAGTGGTGTGACCTTGGGCAAGTTACTTAACCCTGTTTGCCTCAGCTTCTCATCTGTAAAATGAGCAGGAGAAGAAAATGGCAAATCACTCAAGTATCTTTGCCAAGAAAACTTCAAATGGGATTGTGGAGACTCATACAGGACTGAAACAACAGAACATCATCATCAACAACAAGAACTTGCTAACATCATCAGTTTATACAACATAGATCCTACTTGTATCTATCATTGAACAAGGATAGGGATAGCTTAGCTCCCTACATTAGCAAGGGCCCCTGCCAAAGATATCAACTTCCCTTCTTCATCTTCCCCTCCCCCAACACATACTTACTCTAGTTCAACCCTTACATAACAAAGACCATATTCTATAATATCACCTAGAAATCTCATTTTCCCTTGAAGGCTTTAATTGAGGAAGAACCTACCTAGTAAGGTAATTCAGTTATGGGATAGGGATAGGTTCTATGATATCTTTGGTAGGGGGAACTTGAAGCTGAGGAATAACCACTTTAACAAAGCAAGTCACCACTCTCTCTGCAATTTATAAACATAAAGAACACTGAGAGAGGAAGTGAGTTCCCCATCCAGTTGTCATCCAGACAATGTATGTCAGAGGTGGGCCTTTACTTCATTGCTAGATTGCTTATTGCTGTCAACACTACATCTCAAAGAGAAACATATAGAACAGATCAATCAAAATACAATAGAAATCAAAATCAGAATTGTGGAGGGTAGGAGATTTTCTTTCTTATAAGCACACAAAACTAAGAAGACACATAAAAGGAAGGGAATTGGAATCTAGTATTACTATGCCCCCTTCAGTTCTCCTTTCATTTTTCCTTATTTCCTTGCATACATCATTAGCTTTTAAAAAAATTTACTATTTGCCAATTAAATGTTTAAAAAAATTAACAATCTTTTTTTTGAGTTCAATTTTTTTCCTCCTTCCAATCCCTTCCCCCTCTTTGAGAGGGCAAGTAGTTTGATGTTAATTATATATGTGATGTCATAAAAACATTTTCATATTAATATATATGTTATGAAAGAAAACAACAAGCAAGGCATTTAATCCTGTTTGCCTCAGTTTCCTCATCAATAAAATGAGCTGGAGAAAGAAATATCAAGACACTTTAGTATCTCTTCCAAGAAAATCCTAAATTGGATCATGAAAATTTGGACACAACTGAAAATTAGCAAAAGAAAATGCAAACAAAATAAAACAATAAGGGGTAAAAATACAAAAAAAAAGAAGTATACTTCAATTTACATTCAGATTTCCCCAGTTAGCGTTTTTCATCATAGGTCTTGGTCTTTGGGAATTGACTTAGATCGTTATCTTGATAAAAGGAGCTCAGTCTTTCACGGTTCATCATCCTCATACTATTGCTATTTCTACATATAATGTTCTCCTCATTCTGCTCACTTCACTTTGTATCAGTTCATTTAAGACTTCCCAAATTTTTCTGAAAGCATCCTGCTAACCATTTCTTATAGCACAGTAATGTTCCATTACAACCAGAAACCACAACTTGTTCAGCCATCTCAGGTTGGTGGGCATTCCTTCAATTTCCAATTCTTTGCCACCACAAAAAAGAGACATTATAAGTACTTTTTTTTGTATATTTTGGACAAAGAGAGCCTTTCTTTTTTAAAAATTTCATTCGAATAACAACCTAGTAGGCGTATTGCAGGGTCAAAAAATGTACGGTTTTACAGTCCCTTGGGCGTAGTTTCAAATTATTTTCCAGAATGGTTGCACCATTTCAACAATTTATTAGTGTCCCAATTTTCCCACATTCACTCCAGCATTTATTATTTTTCTTTTCTGTCATGTTAGCCCCCATAACAGGTGTGAGGTGGTATCTCAAATTTGTTTTACTTTCATTTCTCTAATTAGTAGTGATATAGAGCATTTTTCATGTGACTATTGATAACTTTGATTTCTTCTGAAAACTGTCTGTTTATGTCCTTTGACATGGCTTTCAGATATTCCAATAATTTTTAAATTATCTCTCCTGGATCTTTTTTTACAAATTAGTGCTTTTTTCCTATGAGATATTTCACATTGTCTTCTATTTCTTTTTCTAGGATAGGCTTAAGTATTCTATTTCCTGTTTTGTTAATGTAGACAACTTATATTTTTTTCCTTAAATTTTCATTCATTTCACTTGGACTATCAGGATTACTGGCATATAATTAGGTTAAATAGCTCCTAATAATAACTTTAATTTCTTCTTAATTTGTGGTGTCGCACCATTTTTCTTTTTAATATCAGTCATTTGATATTGATTTTCTTCTTTCTTTTTTACAATCAAATTAAGCAAAGTTTTATCTACTTTAATGTTTTTCCCCATAAAACCAGCCCTTAATTTTATTTATTAGTTCATCTTCTTTAACTTTCAATGTTATTAATATCACATTTAATTTTCAGGATTTTTTTTTTTTTGGTGTTTAGGGTTTGTAATTTTTTCTAGTTTTTTTTTTTTTTTTTAGTTCCATGCCTATTTCATTAATCTGCTCGTTCTCTCTTTTATTGGTGTAGGTGTTTAAAGATAGAAAATTTCCTCTAATACCATTTTAGCTGAAGCATACAAATTTTGGAATTTTGTCTCATCATTTTTTAGAATGTTGATATTAATTTTATTGTGATTTTTACTAAATTACTGTCTGAAAAAGTTGCATTTACTATGCATATATATACATATATGTGTGTGTGTGTGTGTGTATAATATATATATATATATATATATATATATATATTTACTTTTCTGCTCATGATTTTGAGTTTTTTTAATGTCCTAATACAGTGTCAGTTTTCTAAAGGTGCTATGTACAGCTGAGAAAAAAAAATGCACTCTTTTTAATTCTCATTCAATTTTTCTCAGAGATTTATCATATCTAACTTTTCTAAATTCTATTAATTTGTTTGACTTCTTTCTTATTTATTTTATGTTTAGATTTGTCTAGCTTGGAGAGGGGAAAGTTGAGGTCCCATCTATTATACTTTTGTTGTATATTTCCTCTTCTAATTCGTTTAGCTTTTCCTTTAAGAATTTCAATACTATACCATTTGGTGCATGTCCATTTATTATCGATATTACTTCATTGTCCCCGGTACCTTTTAGGAAAATATAGTTAACTGTTTAATTAGGATAACCTTTTTAATTAGGTTTTTTTTTTCTTTTTCTTTAATATCAAGGACGATTTCTACTATTTCTCTCTCTCTCTCTCTCTCTCTCTCTCTCTCTCTCTCCTTATATCTATATCTATATTTATATCTATATCTATATCTATATAAAATATACATATATATATATATTCACTCTTTTAACAAATTTAGATTTGTAGATGTTGAGTGGGTTCAAGCAGTGCCCAAACTCCCTCTCCCCCAATACATTCTTCATTATAAAAGCTTTCTTGTATACTAAATCATTAAGGCAAAATTCATGACCTTGAAGAGCACCATGAGCAAACTTGAATTGTTCTGAATTGCAGAATATAATGAATTATCTAGGTAGAATGCAGAGGAAGTATAACATTTATTTAGGCTCCAAAGGATGAGACCCAAGGACCAATGCCCCCAATTTGATAGTGTGGCAACAGCATTCCAAAATTAATTAGCCTACCTCACTATAGTAACAAGGAGGTTACAACAAAATCTTATAGCAACAAGCCATACCATACTTGTGCTTCCCCTCAATGCTAGGGCCCACCTATAAGAAAATCACTCACAAGTCCTAAGTCCCTGCTCAGCAATCTCTTTTGTGGCTCTGCTGACTCCAAGTTCTGAAACTCCCTCTTATGTTCAGCACTCTCTGCTCTCCACTGTTTGAAAGCTGGACTTTGGTTCCTGAATCCTGGTGCTCTCTGTTTTTCTGTTTCTTCAGCTTCTTGCTTCTAGCCCTCCATTTCTCAGTTCCTGCTGCTTCTGCTCCTGCGTTTCTCAGTTTCTGCCCTTTCCAAGCTCTGTTCTCTCTTTTTCTACAATCCTTAGATGTCATCTTATTGACAAAAAGGCATCTGATTGACTAGAGCTCAAGCACATACCATCAGGTTTTAGCAACTCCCCTTAGGGCCCTGAGGGCTTACTGCCTCTCTCAAACTACCTAACTTGTTTGCTAACCGGCCTGGGGCCTCATACTTAATTAGTTAAGGAGTGTGGGCTTCTCTCTAATCAGACCTCCCTTTGTTGGCCCCACCTGAAGGCTATTCAATGGGCGGGAAAGATCTTTTCACTTAGTGATTGGCTTTACACATGCCTCTTTTATGTGAGAAATTTTTCTTCATTCTTCCTCTCCCTTCATCCTTCCTCTTTGTTCCAAGTCATCTTTATTTCTGCCTATCTATTTTTCACATCACCCCAATATGACTGACTCACTCCCACACAATACTTCTGTGTGGATTCCTTCTAACTGCCCCAGTAATGATAAAGTTCTTACAAGATACATGTATCAACTTGCCATATAAGAAAGTAAACAGTTGAATCTTATTGAGTCTCTTATAATTTCCCTTTCATTTTCTACTTTTTATTCTCCTCTTGTGTCTTTTATTTCAGTCAAAATTTCTATTCAGCTACGGTCTTTTCGTCAGAAAGGTTTGCTTGAAAATCCACTATTTCATTAAGTATCCATTATTTTTCCCCTTAAAGGATTATACTAAGTTCTTCTGGTTAGGTAATTCTTGTCTATACTCCTAGCATTTTTGCGTTCTGTAATATCATATCCCGAGCCCTGTGCTTTTGTAGTGCGGTCACTGTTAAATATTGTGTGATGTTGACTATGGCTCCATGGTAACTAAATGGTTTCTTTCTGGTTGCTTGATGTATCTTCTGTCTGACCTGGGAGCTCTGGAATTTGGTTATAATGATCCTGTGAGTTTTCATTTTGGGATTTCTTTAAGGAGGTGGTTGGTGGATTCTTTCAAATTCTATTTTGTCCTTTGTTTATAGGATACCAGAGAAGTTTTTCTTTATAATTTCTTGAAATATGATGTCTAGGCTATTTCCTTGTCATGTTTTTCAGGTAGGACACCAATTCTTAAATTATTTCTCCTCAAACTATTTTTAGGACATTTATTTCTCCAATGAACTTTTTCATATTTTCTGCTTTTTTCATTATTTTCATTTAAAAAAAAATCTTTCTTGATGTCTCATAAAGATGTTAGCTATTACTTGAAAAACTCTAATGTCTTCAGTGAGCTTTTGTACTTTTTTCCCCCTATTTGGCTAATTCAGCCTTTTAAAGAATTATTTTCATTAGTAAATTTGTATGTTCTTTACATGTGGCCTTTTTATTTTTAAGATTTATTTTCTTTAGTATTTTTGTGCCTCTTTTCCCAGGGTGATTAATTTTCTTTTCATTGTTTTGTTCCTTTACTTTCATTTCTTTATCTACTTTTCCCTCTTCCACTCTTATTTTATTTTGAAAACATTTTTTAGCTCTTCCAAACATTCTTTTGGGGTTGTGTTCAATCCCCATATTAATTTGATAGTTTGCTTCTAGCTGTCTTGATTGAATTATTTTCTGAGTTCATGTCTCATCTTCCCTGTCTCCATCAACTTTTACCATCAGTTTCTTTTTGGTGTTCTCTCATTTTATCCACTGTATATATTTATTTGGGACTTAACATTAATGTTTGGCTCTGTTCCTGTCATGAGGAGCAGAAGGGTACTGTCTTAGCTTTTTTTTTTTCCTTTTGCACTGCTGCTTTCTGAGAAGTTTCTGGGGATTTGAAAGTTTTCAGTATTTCAAAGGTTATGTGATCTGGGAAAGATGTAGTTACTACTCTCTTGATGTGCACTCTGGTCCATACCCAGGAAGTGCCCCTAATCCCTTGGTATTACAACTGATACTGCTTCTCAGTTTCTCAGATACTGCTTGCAACTGGAAACGATACTGTCCCTTAAGGTCCCTGATCCCTTGAGACCAGAAATGAGACTGCTCATCAGAGATTCCACTCCCTCTTGACTGAAATTGATTTTCTCTCCCATTGAACTATGACGCAGAAGTGGGTATATGCAATGGAGTTGCCGGACTGCATCTGGTCTTGCATCCAGTGCTAGCACAGAGATACCCGTAATCTCTTTCTAACCCAGGTTCTTGACGCTGCAATTTCTTTCTCACCAGGTGCCTTTACCACCTCTGAAGAGATTACAAAGCTAGTGCTGTTTCTGTCACCACCACCCAGTCCCAGCACCAGTATTTCATCCATATGAGCTCTGGGCCAGCCTTCACATCATGTGACAGATCTTTCTTCTATACCAGTGTAGCCAGAATGGCCTTTGTTTTCTTTGAATGACTCAGCTTACCTCATTGAGCCTCTGGACACTGTGGCTTGCTCTTCCGGGGCAGGAAGCCCAAAGAGCATTCCAGGAAGCAGACAACTTCCTGTGTGATGAGTCATGGGGCTGGCTGAGGGGAGGTGTTAACGGCTACGCTAGGGGGAGGGGCCAAGTCAAGAACCAATCGGCCCTGGTCGTTCAGGCAGTGCTTGATGATGTCAAAAAACTCTATAAGAGGGGAGAGGACAGCTTGAAGATCTTCTTTTCCTTTTCCGGTTGGAGCCAGAGACAGTTACAGCGACAGTTACAGCTACAGTTACAGCCACAGCCACAGCTGAAGCAGGAGCTGCCAGTAGCAGAGCTGACCTACGGGAGAAAGCTGAACAAAGACTTCAGGCCAGTGGGTAATCTTATTACCATAGAGGGGGAAACATGATTTTGCTTTACGCAATCATGCTTCTCTGTAGCCTCCTGGTTACTCTTTCAAGGCGTACTTATTGGGCCTGGAAGCTTTTGATCAATATATCAAAATGGGGTTGCTGGTTCATGGGTTGGTTACTGTGGAGCCTAAATAAATGTTTTGATTCTTCTGCCTTCTACTTTGAGAGTTTCTTATATCCGGCGGTTCCGAACGTTTCAGACATGTTTATGATCCTCTTTGAGATTATAAACTCTGCCCTCCTAATACATTTGGCGACGAGGATGGGATCGCTAGGTATAAGATCTCTATTTAGAAGCAGAACAATTCCAGAGGAAGAGATGAATATCCCAGGATGGGAGGATCCATTTTATTCCTCCCTAGCAAAAGAATTGGCTAAAAAAGCTGGACCCTGTGAAAACTGGGAACCAAGGCTACGGAGAGGAGATCCTAGGGATTTGGAAAAGTGTTTACGAGAAGTTGGGATTCAGTCAGGGGCATCACTATCTAGGCAAAGCTGGATAGTGTTATCAGCCTACCGGCTAGTATACGAAAGATTGAGATTAAGTGAAAGACATGGGGGCACTCCTACCCCACAGGAAGAAGGGGAATCTCAGATAGCAGGAGACCAAACTGACTCAAATGAGAACTTTTCTATTAATGTGGCTAAGAGCAACAGGAGACCAAAAAAAGCCCAGAGTGCATTTCAACCCAGCCCAGAAAGAGCCTGACTGCCTGCTTCGTCCTAGCCATGGTGGCAGAGGAAGTGAGTGGGGAGAGAATGAGACAATGTTAGGGGCTGAGGCACAAAACACTACTGGGGTTCAGCATGTGCCTCACACAGAGAATAGGAGATGGTTAAATGATCAGACAAGGGCTCGACCCATACAAAGGAGGAAGACAGAAACCTGAGGTGAAGATTCAGTTACAAGGGAAATTCAGGAAGATTTCTCACCGCAAGAGGTCACAGATATTTTGAGTAGATTCAGCCAAAGAATAGGAGAACCATTGATATCTTGGATGGTAAGACTCAGTGATCAAGGGGCCAGTGGAATATCAGTAGATGGGACAGACTGCATGAGATTCATAGGTATCAGCCATGATCCTCTAGTTCAACAAGCTTTTAGGGAACATCATCAGCAAGGAAATGGTGATAGCAGGACTACTCTGTTGGCATTAGCCGCTGTGGGATGCAATAAGAGATATGCTACTGATTCTATGTGGCCCACTGAGCACAGACCCTGGTATTCACTTAGAGATTGTATCATGAGACTAAAGGAGGAGGTAATGAAGACTGCCATTATGATAGGAACTGCAGACAAATATTACAATGATCCAATGGGACTGCCTCATAGGAATTTAATAATTAGGACAGCTCCCCCTGCTTATAAACAACTAATTTTGAATTTATTACTTGGAGAAGTAGGGAGCCGTCTTACAACAGTGATAAATAAGATTTTACAGTTACATGACTTAGGTGACTGGGGAAGGGATAGATCTCCTCGAGAGAGAAGGGTGAATAACCAGCAAACTTGGCGCCAAAGGAGAGTAACAAGGAAAGAAATGTTTACTGCTTTATTGAGAGCAGGGGTAGGTTTTGAAATGATAGATGGAATTCCAACCAATGAATTATATAGAATGTACAGAGATAAAGGCCTTGATAACAGGAGAGATAGGGAAATAAGAACTGCTCCTGCAAATACTACAGATGTTGAACCTTCAAACCCAAGTGAATCATATGAAAGGGAATACTAGGGAACAGGCCGAGCCCCAGTCCAAATTAAGGAAATACACAGGCTGGATTGCAGACCTCACATTAACTTGACCATATATTGGAAAAATGGGTCAAGTACGGTAACTGAGGCATTAATAGATACTGGGGCCGAGACCACCCTTATTTATGGAAATCCAGACAAGTTCAGCCATGGAACTCCTATTACCATTACAGGACTAGGAGGGACTGAAATATCAGCCAGGCAAGTTAAATTAATGATGAAAATTGGACAGTTGCCCAAGAAAGAATATAGTGTGGTTATTGTGCCTATTCCCGAATACATCATTGGAATAGACATATTGAAGGGTATGACCTTAAATTTACCCGAAGGGAAATACCAATTTGCTGTGAGGAAAATGGGCATTAATGCAGTCTTAGTGGGGAAAATCAAGATGGATCCAATCACTTTGCCCGAACCTTCTAAAATAATTACTTTGAGGCAATATCGTGTGCCAGGTGGGCAAGATGAAATTGCCAACACTATAAGAGAATGTGTTGAGGCAGGAGTGTTAGTCCCTACAACTACTCAATGGAACAACCCTGTCTGGCCAGTCCGAAAGTCAGATGGAACATGGAGGATGACAGTAGATTATAGACAGCTGAACAAAGTGACTCCTCCCTTGTATGCTGCTGTCCCAGACACGGTTACTTTAATAGAGAGAATACAAAAACGTGAAGGGACTTGGTATGCAGTTATTGATTTGGCCAATGCCTTCTTTACGATCCCAATAGACCCCAAGCAATGGAATCAGTTTGCTTTTACTTGGCAAGGCCGACAGTATACATTTACACGCCTGCCGCAAGGATATATTCATAGCCCAACTATTTGCCACAGGATTGTAGCTGAACATTTGGATGAATTAAAGTTACCTGGTGTACAGCTTACACATTACATAGATGACATCATGATACAGGGAAAGAATATAAAGGAGGTGGAGGAGAGTTTAGCATTATTAATTGACCATATGAAAAGCGAAGGATGGGAAATCAACCCCGCAAAGGTTCAAGGGTCAGCTCAAACTGTAAAATTCTTGGGGATACAGTGGAATAGAGGACTGCGAGAAATTCTCCCACAAGCTCGACAAAAAATCCAGGATTTTCCCACCCCTACCAATAAGAAAGAGGCCCAAAAGTTCATAGGGCTGTTTGGTTATTGGAGACACCACATCCCACATTTGGGACAGATTTTAAAACCCTTGTATAAAGTCACCAGAAAGAAATATGAATTTGACTGGGGACTTGAACAAAGTAGAGCTTTTGAGGAAGCAAAGGCTGCTATTCAATTAGCTCTAGACTTATGGCCTATGCAAAATGGGCCAGTGGAGTTACAAGTGACTGTACAAGATGACTATGCAAATTGGAGTCTGTGGCAAAAACAACAAAGCCGAAGTGTACCTTTAGGCTTTTGGTCAAGGAAACTGCCCTCATCTGGAGTGCAATATACACCTTTTGAGAAGCAGCTGTTAGCTGCATATTGGGCTTTAGTAGAAACTGAGCAACTAACTCTGGGTCATGAAGTGGTATTAAGGCCTGGAATTCCAATTATGACTTGGGTAATGAGTACCCCAGCTTCTCACAGAATTGGACATGCACAAGAGGCAAGCATAATCAAATGGAAGTGGTATATTCAGAATAGGTCCAGAGCAGGCAAAAATGGGGTTTCTGCTCTACATGAATCTGTGGCGAACATTGATACTGAGAGCAATGAAAAGCCCCTTGAATCTAAGCAACAGATGGTACCATCCTTAGTGAAATGGAATAATGGATATGACGGACTAAATGAAGAACAGAAGAAACATGCTTGGTTTACTGATGGGACAGCAAAATATTTAGGACAGAAGAGACATTGGAAAGCAGTAGCCTATAACCCCTGTACAAGGAGAACTCTGGAAAGTTCTGGGATAGGTGGAAGTAGCCAATATGCTGAACTGATGGCAGTGCATCAGGCCATCAGAGCAGAGAAAGGAGGACAGTGTCATATATTTACTGACTCGTGGGCGGTAGCTAATGGATTAGCTACGTGGATGCCTATATGGAGGAATCAGAATTGGGAGATTCATGGCAAACAAGTTTGGGGTAAAGAGTTATGGGAAAATATATGGGACATGTCTTTGGTTACAGATCTGTCAGTTTTTCATGTTGATGCTCATGCAACCCTGACCACACCAGAACGTGAGTACAATGCACATGCGGATCGACTAGCAAAGATTGCTACTGAATGTATTGTCCCTACTCCGACTCCAACTGATGACCCAGCCTTAGCAAGATGGGTCCACCAGACTGCTGGCCATTTAGGGGTCCAGGCCACCCATCGATGGGCACAGGATCGAGGTATCAGTATTTCTCATGCGTTGTTAAAACAAATAACAGAGGAGTGTTGTATATGCCAATTAGAAAAAGAACGAACTCTTCCTAGGATAGTTACTGGAGAAATAGCAAGGGGAAAAGTTCCAGCCCAAATTTGGCAGATAGATTATATTGGCCCACTACCCCAGGATAAAGGATGTAAATATGTATGTACGTGTGTTGACACCTATTCAGGTGTACTAGTGGCTTGTCCTTATAAAGACGCAACTCAGAAAAACACCTGTAAAACTTTAGATATTGTAAGTTATATTATGGAACCCCAATGCAGATTCAAAGTGACAATGGGTCACATTTCAAGGGCAAAGAAGTGAAAAGATATTGTGTGTTGAATAATATAGAATGGATATATCATATTCCATATTACCCACAAGCATCTGGGCTAATTGAAAGAATGAATGGATTGTTGAAAGAACAGCTGAGAAAATTAAGCTCAAATAATTCATATCGACATTGGAAGGATAATTTGTCTATTGCCTTACGTAATTTGAATAATAGGCCCTTAGGGGGGAGTACACCTCTAGCCAGAATGATGACCCCAAATCTGCAGATCAGAGAACAGCAAGCATGTGAGATCCAAAACATTGAATTTTGGACTGTGAGGGAAGATGTCCCACTACCAAGTCCAGGAACACCTGGTTCAGCAGGATATGATTTACATTGTATAGAGAATTTTAGGTTAAATAGGAAAGAGATAAGAAAAACCCCTACTGGAGTATGTATGAGAATCCCCAAGAATCATCTTGGACGGATATTACCTAAACCAGGATTAGTGGCTCAAGGAATACATGTATTGGCTGGAGTGATAGATTCTAATTATCAAAAAGAAATTGTTGTGACACTCCAGAATATGGGTAAAAAACCTGTACAATTTTGTAGAAATGATAGGATGGTTCAAGTCATTATTATCCCCTGTGAAAAAATACCCTTTGTGAAAACTGACCCTCCTCCCAAAATAACTACTAGAGGGGCAAAAGGGTCTTGCTCCATTGATAGAATAAAGTCAGGAGCTAAGGTATGGGTAAAACGGAAGCCAGATGATATTCCAAAGGCTGCAGAAGTTATAGCCCATGGGAAGGACAACACTGTAACAGTTGTCTATTCAGGGGAAAATAATTACCAAATCGTACCCCTGAACCATATATTTTACCGTGAATAGGTTATAATAATAGATTCACAGACTCCACAGGTATGGCTGATGCTGGTAAATGCCATAAGCCACTCAGAGGAAAGGTAACTTTGTGTGATTAACGGATAAAAACTTGTACATTTGGGGAAAGGCTGGGAGGACAATCTTAGTCTCTATCTAGGGTGGGATCCTCTTGGCTTCCTCATTATGTTCCTTTTGAAAAGAAACATTTCCCACCTGAGTTTGGCTCTGATGTTGGATCTTTGCATAACTGAAATCTCAACCAACTTGAGATGATTTTATTTGAAGAATTATAGTCCATACTTGTCTATTCTTTTTGTCCTTTGTTTTGGCTAACCTTGTTGCTAGTTTTGTTTCCTTCAGGCTTAAGCACCCTGCACTTTCCGGTGACTGCCTAAGCATGTAGCATTCTTGGAATTCCTGCCAGCTCGTTAAAGAAATGACCTCTGGAATGGGACTTTTTGGGGGCAGGGCCATCTCTACATCCAATTTCAGCATGAAGAAGCTATGGAAAATGAGACCTTCACCCCTCACCCCAAGATTTTGAGCCCCAATCGTTCAAGGGGGGTGGAAATGATGATAGTGTTCTGTTTACTTATTTTGTGTTATCCTTGCTGTGTTGTTTTATTGTTATGATATTATTGATCCTATGTAATGGATACAAGGATTTAGGGGTGGACATTTGAATTATTAATAATTATTTTGGGGATGATTGATTGAAGAGATTATCTTGCTGGGACCTAGGGGTGGATCACATTTGAATCGTAAACCAATATTTAGGAATGTCACCAAATGATATGTTTTGCTTTATAATGAATGATATGTTTTAGTTTCCTTTGTAATTGGATCACAATGTATGTTCTAGGATACATGGCTGATTAGATTATGTATCCTATAACAAGGGGTGGAGTGTAGCCAGAATGGCCTTTGTTTTCTTTGAATGACTCAGCTTACCTCATTGAGCCTCTGGACACTGTGGCTTGCTCTTCCGGGGCAGGAAGCCCAAAGAGCATTCCAGGAAGCAGACAACTTCCTGTGTGATGAGTCATGGGGCTGGCTGAGGGGAGGTGTTAACGGCTACGCTAGGGGGAGGGGCCAAGTCAAGAACCAATCGGCCCTGGTCGTTCAGGCAGTGCTTGATGATGTCAAAAAACTCTATAAGAGGGGAGAGGACAGCTTGAAGATCTTCTTTTCCTTTTCTGGTTGGAGCCAGAGACAGTTACAGCGACAGTTACAGCGACAGTTACAGCGACAGTTACAGCGACAGTTACAGCTACAGTTACAGCCACAGCCACAGCTGAAGCAGGAGCTGCCAGTAGCAGAGCTGACCTACGGGAGAAAGCTGAACAAAGACTTCAGGCCAGTGGGTAATCTTATTACCATAGAGGGGGAAACATGATTTTGCTTTACGCAATCATGCTTCTCTGTAGCCTCCTGGTTACTCTTTCAAGGCGTACTTATTGGGCCTGGAAGCTTTTGATCAATATATCAAAATGGGGTTGCTGGTTCATGGGTTGGTTACTGTGGAGCCTAAATAAATGTTTTGATTCTTCTGCCTTCTACTTTGAGAGTTTCTTATATCCGGCGGTTCCGAACGTTTCAGACATGTTTATGATCCTCTTTGAGATTATAAACTCTGCCCTCCTAATACAACCTCCTATGTTGTCTAGGGCTGGAAAAATGCCTCATTCTGACCTTTTTATGGTGCTGCCACTCCAGAATTCTATTGAGGTATTATTTTAAAGTTGTTTGGAGGGGAATGTTGTCAGAGCTCAGCTTAGTTATTTCTCTACTCCACCATTTTCGATCATTATTTTTTTTTTTGATTCATGTCACCTTTGAGCTAACAGAAAAGAAATTTGCTTTTCTCAGAATACCAAAAAAAGTAAACTTTGGTGAATAGGCTATAAGCAAGTAGTCAGTTATTTGTTATGGAAGAGAGGAAACAGAAAAATGATATTATTACTGCCTTTTTCCACAGTCTGGCAAGGAGTGGGGACAATGCAGTGTTGGAAACAATTGTTAAATTTTGTGCTTGAGAATTTACACCTCAGAAATTACATAATGCTAAATCTTGTCTTGATTCATTGTTTTATTTATCATGGAGAAAAACAAAAGTAATGATATGCATTAAACCAAAATGATTTTCTCCCACTGGACAGTCAGTTGTTAAATATTTACCAGTACACTCCTGGATGAGAGGAGGCTCTTTTGTTCTGCATCTGCTTCCAGGTCATGATGATTTGGTGAACTCATTGAGTTCTTCCCTGGAGAAAAGAATGGAATTGGCATTAGGAATATGGCTCTGCCATGAGGTAGGAAGGTGGAAGCCTTGAGGTGGAAACACAGAATACAAAAAATCATGGGGATACTTGAGCATGAATCCTCATCCAAACTTGTGATAAAAAATGGGAAGTAAAAACGAGTAGACATATTCAAAACATAGCTGAACTGGATCAGGACAGGATGGAAAGGTAAGCAGTGATCCAGAACAGAAATCATGAACAACTGCTTTTTTTGGGGGGTGGAGAGTGGTAGGGGAGATGACATATTAGGTCATAACACAAAACTTTCCTCCATCACTTTCCACAAGGCACAGGAAGAGAAGACAAATGTTTTCCCCTCAATGTCTGACTAATCCAAAGGCCTTTAGAAATTCCATTGTAATCTTCATGTCATTAAATTCATAGTTAACTGGTAAGCTGCATGTACCAGTACCTGCATGCAAGGTTGTGAATGAGAACAATTGAAAAAAACCCAAATCAGAGAGATATTCAAAACTATTGCACTTGAAATCATCTGCTTGCTGGAAACTTGTAGTCAAAGAAGTGAGATAAGTTTTTTTTAACAATTTGCTGAAG
Source organism: Trichosurus vulpecula (assembly GCF_011100635.1). Lineage (NCBI taxonomy): Eukaryota > Metazoa > Chordata > Mammalia > Diprotodontia > Phalangeridae > Trichosurus > Trichosurus vulpecula. Next base: position 503,816,081 of record NC_050573.1, on the reverse strand, counting down.
CAGAGAGAAAATACTTTTATCAGAATGCTCTTTAGATAGAAACCAGTCAGTAACATCATGGAACCTAGCTGGATTATGTTGAAGCAGGAAACCCCAGTTATGCTCTATTCGCGGTTTAGACCATTTGAAAGGAAATTCCTACCCCACCATGAATATATACCTATACAGAGATCTGAGTGTATTTATTTATACATGCATGTATGAGTTGTTGCTGTTGCGTTTGTCCTTCATTTTCGAGGAGGGCCATGGCATCAGGGAGATGAAGGCATGACTTGCAATTGACTTTGATTTAAGGGAGAGAGGGGTGTGCAAGGTCACCAGCCTCACTTTGTCCTCCAGAGTCATCTAGATCCAGTGACCAGATATTCATCAGGATGATTAGAGATGGCCCAGGATGCAATGAGAGACCTTGGCCATTTTAGGCTAAGCCCTTTTCAGGTAGTCACTTAGAGTGAGGTAATGCCCATTAAGCCAACAGGCTTCTTTAAGAAGTGAATGAAGGAATGGTCCATTTATAAAAAAAGAAAAAAAATCAAGGTGGGAGGTGAAGACCCTCAGGGTTGCTGCTACCATTGACATTCACTGTAAGCCACGTGGCAAAAATATAGCCATGAGCTTGGGCAGGGACCTATTGTGGTCCAGTCTATGAGCTTCAGAATGAACTAGGTTTAAAGTTTTGAGAAAGAAAGAAGGAGGAGGAAGGAAGGAAGAAAGGATGGATGGAAGGAAGGAAGCAAGGAAGCAAGGAAGGAAGGAAAATCTAGCCAGTAAATCCCAAGAGGCCTCTTCGCTGAATTGACATTATCTCACTCTAAAGTGATTCCCAGAAAAGGCCTTAGCCTAAAAGGACCAGGGTCTCCCATTGCATCCTGGGCTATCTCCAGTCATCCTGATGAATATCAGGTTACTGGATCCAGATGGCTCTGGAGGAGAATGTGAGGCTGGTGACCTTGCCCAGCCCTCCCTCACTCAAATCAAAGTCAACTTCAAGTCGTGTCATCATTTCCATGATGTCATGATACTCTTTGAAAACAAAGGACAAACACAACCCGTGAACAGGCTGAGCTGCCTGAATGGGGATCCGGGTAGTTGGGTAACTCAGCTTGTCCTCTCCTTCTCCCTCTCTCTCTCCTTCTCTTCTCCAAAATAAGGTAAATTTTGATGGCCAGAAGCTGTCCACTTAACTTGAGGTTTAGTGGCTAGATTTCCTTCCTGCCTTCCTTCCTTCCTTCCTTCCTTCCTTCCTTCCTTCCTTCCTTCCTTCCTCCCTCCCTCCCTTCCTATCTCCCTCCCTCTCTCCTTTCCTTCTTTCCTTCCACAGAACCTTAAACCTCAGTTCACTGTGAAGCTCATAGATTGGACCACAATAGGTGCCTGCCCAAGCTCCACTTAAAGGCTGTATTTTGCGAACCTGGCTTAAAGTGATTGTCAATGTTAACTGTTTCTCTTTGGAACAAAAAATCTGAGGGTCTTCCCCTCCCAGCTTGATTTTTTTCTTTTTTTTGTATTTAAAGGGGCCATCCCTTGACTCACTTCTTAAAGAGGCCTATTCACTGAAAGTATGAGTATATGTCAATGTATACATATTTGTATGCTTATGTAAATATGTACATATGGAAAATATACATTTCAGTTTATACACACATGTGTTTGTGTGTGTGATTGTATGTGTGTGTGTGTGTGTGTGTGTGTTCATGTGTTTATACAGATCTCTGTTCAGGTGTATATTCCCCAAAGTCTTAGGCAATTTATATACATATACATATATATCCCCCATTGTATAGAAAATATTATTCTCATAGTAGATACACATATCCACACACATATATGACTATAAATTTTACTGCTAGCTATATACATATATGTGTATATATCTGATATGACTGGGTTTTGCTATTATTCATTATTTCACTATTTTAGTGTGTCAGGAAGATTAATTTATTGATCATGGAAATAGAAACAATTTCTTGAAATTTTCTCAGCCCTGATCACTATCAAATAATTACAGAATTTATTTCACATAGACTTTTAAAAGGCTTTTCAGGGGGTCCATTTTTTTTTTTCCATTTAAACTCATTTTGTGTGCCACTGGATTCTTCTTAGGTAATGAATGTGTTTTAATTACATCGGATATCCTGGGCTTTGTACGTAAGATACCTATTCTCACATTGAAAGGAAAAGCAATCAGCAACATGTAATAAGGAAATTCTTTAGTGCTAGCTTGCTGTCACCTTATTTTTTATTGGAATGGACTGGAGATTGTACCTGTGACACATAAAATACCTGGTGTGCCAAGTACCTGGTAAATATTCTTCCCTGTTTGAGTTATGCTCTCCTTCACAGTTCCTTAGTAAAGACCTATCTAGGAAAAAAAGAGGGGTGGATTTCATGGGAAAAGAGAGTAGGTGAATGGATGGATATTTAATCAGAAAAATTCGGCATATAACATTTAACTTCTTTAATTTTTAAAATTCAAGGGTAATCCAGAACAATTTTCATGCAATTCACACATTCTTTAAAGCAGGAAAGGGCTGTCAAACATTGGGAACCTAAGGACTGTTATCCTTCTGTGGACATCATAGCCTGAATAAACCTGCACCTGTGTGTAGGGGTCATTATAGCCTGCTCCTGATTCTGAACTTCCAAGTTATATGTCTGTGGAAATGTCTCAGGACTCTTTAACATAACAATTCTCTGGGGCAACATACCAATGCAAAGCTATATATGGAAGACTTGCATGTCCTTAAACCCCCTGAGCAAGTAAAAGACTCATCATGCCCCCTCATGCGGTACCCCCTTTAGATACTGCATAATGTTACTGTGATGTTTTCAAACTACTTCCTAGTGCTAAACCTTTGATCTTTTGTTTTGTCCAGTGTTGTTTTGTTTGTAAATCAATGCTACCCTAGCAGCTAAAAAAGGTAAATTCTACTTTACTCTAAAATACTATTCTCAGATTTCAATAACCACAACTATAATCCATAGTACCAATGCAGGCTGCAGACGATGTGACTATATAGTGCTGTGAAAAAAGACTGGGGTAATTGGAGTAGGCTACAAGATCAACACCAGTGAATGCTGTGATACACACATGCTTCATAGAAGAGCTGTGAGAATTAGTCTTGTACGTAGAGGGAACTTAAAGAAATTGGCTAGCCAGTATCATTCTGCCTTTTTATGTACAGCTAAATTTCCCAGGAAGAAGGTTTTTTTTTTCTTCTTAAGACTTTTAAGATTTGTATTTGGTTGAGACTTTAATTCAAGCTTAATATTTTTTTTTTAATTTTACAGGTGTGTTAAATTAGGCCTATAAAAATAAAATGGCTTGGCTAAGGCCAATGACTTGCCAAGGTTCACACAGTTGAACAGGGGGAAATTTTTGCTATATCTCATTATTCCTATGTTCAGCCAGAGTTTTAAAAAATGCTATATAAATACCAGGCCTAGGGTCAGGGAGATGCATTTCCTGAGTTCAAATCTGGCCTCAGACTCTTAGTAGTGATCATGGGAAAGTCATTTAACCCTGTTTACCTCAATTTCCTAATCTTTAAAATGAGCTAGAGAAGAAAATGGCAAACTGCTCCAGCATCTTTGCCAAAAAAAAAAAAAAACCCAAAAGGGGTCATAAAAAGTCAGATATGATTGAAAAAGACTCAACAACAACATATAAATATAATGAACTATAAGTTAGTATTCTATTTCCTTAGTCTAATATAGAAATTGAACCTTACATTAATCAGTAATACAGAAATAGAATTTTACTTAACATTGGAATTGGAAATTTTTAAAAGTTGTTTATAGGAGTTCTATATTTTATTCATAAAATTACATTTTTTAAATTTATAGAGCAATTGAGGATTGGAAAAGAAAATTTTTTGATATTTATTTAGTATTTAATTTTCTTCAGCTACATGTAAAAAATAATCTAACATTTGTTTTTAAAACTTTGAGTTCCAAATTCTCTCCCTTTCTTCCTCCCCAACCCCCCTCATTGAAAAGGCAAGCAATTTTATACAGGTTATATATGTATAGTCATGAAAAACATATCCGTGATAGTCATGTTGTGAAAGAAACATAGGCAAAAAACAAATTCCAGAAAAATACAGTGAAAAACATTCCTTCAATCTGTATTCAGACACTATCAGTTTTTTCTCTGGGAGTGGATAGCATTTTTCATTCTAAATCTTTCAGAGTTGTCATGGATCATTGTATTACTGAGAATATAGCTAAGTCATTCACAGCTGAACATCTCACAATATTGCTGTTACTTTGTACACAGTACATTTCACTTTGCATAAACCCATGTAACTCTTTCCAGGTTTTTCTGAGAGCACTCTTTTCATCATTTCTTGTTGTACAATACTATTACATCATAAATATATACCACAACTTATTCAGCCATTCCCCAATTGACGTACATTCCCTCAGTTTCTAATACTTTACTCACCAAAGAGAGCTGCTATAAATACTTTCGTAATACAGGTCCTTTTCCTTTTTTTGTTTTTTATCTCTTTTGAGACACAGACCTAGTAATGGTATTGCTATGTCAAAGAGCATGCCTGGTTTTATAGCCCTTTGGGTATAGTTCCGAATTACTCTATAGAATTGTGTAATCAATTCACAACTCTGGCAATAGTACATTCATGTCTCATTTTTCCCAAATCCCTTCAACATTCTCCATTTACCTTTTCTATCCTATTATTTAATCTAATAGGTATGAGGTAGTACCTCAGAATTGTTTTAACTTTCATTTTTCCAATCAAAAATGAGTTAGAATATTGTTTGTATGACTATAGATGTCTTTAATTACTTCATCTGAAAAATGATTATATCTTTTGATCATTTATCAATTGGGGAATGGCTCTTATTTAAAAAAAAAAAACTTGACACAGTTCTCTATATGTTAGAGAAATGAGGCTTTTATCGGAGAAAAATGCTTCAATTTTTTCATTCACAATTATTTTTGCTAAATGTACTTTACTCCATCCTATACCCCTTACTCCTGTTTATCCTATTTTCTTTCTCCTTTCACCCTGATCTTCCTCAATAGTGTTCTGCTTCTGATTACCCCTTCCCCAGTCCACTCTGTGTTCTATCACCACCACCACTACTTCTCTTATCCCCTTCCCCTTCTATTTTCTTGTAGGGCAAACTAGATTTCTCCTCCCCATTGCCTGTATATCTTATTTCCCAGTTACATGTGAAAACAATTTTTAACATTCATTTTTAAAACTTTGAGTTCCAAATTCTCTCCCTTCCTCCCTCCCCACCCACCCTCATTGAGAAAGCAAGCAATTTGATACAGGTTATCCATGTGCAGTCATGCAAAACACTTCTATAATAGTCACATGTGAAACACTGAATATTTTTCTATTTATTCTACTGTTTATTCTACTTTCTCCTTTCAACCTGTCCCTCATCAAAAGTGTTTGCTTCTGATTAACCCCTCCCCCAATCTGCCATCCTTTCTCTCATCCACCTTTCTTGTCCCATTCCTCCCTACTTTCCTGTAGGGTAAGATAGATTTCCATACCTAATTAAGTGTGTATGTTATTTCCTCCTTAAGCAAGTTCTGATGAGGGTAAGCTTCACTCATTTCCTTTCACTTCCACCCTTTTCCCCTCGACTGTATGAGTTCTTTCTCGAAGCATTTATGTGACATAATTAACTCCATTCTACCTTTCCCTTTCTCCTTCTTCCAGTACGTTCCTCTCATACCTTAATTTGATTTTTTAGATATTATCTCTTCGTATTCAACTCACTCTGTGCCCTCTGTACTTATATATTCCTTCCAACTATCCTGATAATGAGAAAGGTCTCATGAATTACAAATATCATCTTTCAATATAGGAATGAAAACAACTCAACTTTAATTTGCCCCTTATGATTCTTGTTTACCTTTATAATGCTGCTCTTGAGTCTTTTATTTGGAAGTCAAATTTTCTTTTGAGCTCCGATATTTTCACAAGAATGCATTAAATTCTTCCACCTCATTGAATGTCATTTTTCCTCTAATGGATAACACACAGTTTTGCTTGGTAGGTGATTCTTGGTTTTAGTCCTATCTCCTTTGACCAACAGAATATCATATTCCAAGCCCTCAGATCCCTTAATGTGAGAACTGCTAAATCTTGTGTTATCCTGATTGTGGTTCCACAGTTCTTGAATTGTTTCTTTCTGGATCCTTGCAAAATTTTCTCCTTGACCTGAGAACGCTGGAATTTGGCTATAATATTCCTGGGAGTTTTCATTTGAGGATCTCTTTTAGGAGTTGATCAGATAGTCCAATAATTTAAAATTATCTCTCCTAGATATATTTTGCAGGTTAGTGTTTTTTCCAAAGAGATGTTTTGCATTGTCTTCTATTTCTCCTTTCTTTTGGTTTTGTTCTATAATTTGTTGATTTTTCATATACTCATTAGCTTCTAATAGCTCCATTCTAATTTTTAAGGAATTATTTTCTTCAATGACTTTTGGAACTCCTTTTCCATTTGTCCAATTCTATTTATAATGAGTTCTTTTCAGCGAATTTTTCTATGTCTGTTTCCACTTGGACAATTCAATTTGTAAGGCATTCTTCTCCTCATTGGCTTTTTGGACATCTTTTGCAATTTGGTCTGGTCTATTTTTAAGATCTTATTTTCTTCAGTATTTTTGGAGTTTCCTTCAGCAAGCTGTTGACTGGCTTTTCATGATTTTCTTGCATCATTCTTATTTCTCTTCCCAATTCTTCCTCTACTTCTCTTACTTGATTTTTAGAATTCTTTTTGAGCACTTTCATGGCCTGAGACCAACTGATATTATTCTTGGTGGTTTTGGATGTAGGAACTTTAACTTTATTGTGTTCTTCTGAGTGTATATTTTGATCTTTCTTGTCACCAAAGTAAGTTTATATACCCTGAGGTTTTTTTTCATTGTTTGTTCATTTTCCAGGCCTATTTCTTGGCTTTTTAACTCTCTGTTAAGGTAGGGCTCAGCTTCCAGTGTGGAGGGCATACTGTCCCAAGCTTAAGGGGTTTGTGCAGCTATTTTCAGAGATACTTCTAAGGACCTATAAGCTTTCAGTTCTTTCAAGGTGGTAGGATCTGAGGAGAGGTATTTACTACTCTCCTGGACTGTGATCTGGTCTGTGAGTGACCACAAGCAATCTTTTCTGCCCTGGAATTATGAGGAGGGTTGCCTCTTTACTGCTGCCACAAGCTCTGCTATGTCAGTGCTCCTCCTCACCTCAGGACTGCTACCCAGCACTTTGATAGAGATCCAAATATGGGCAAAGTAATGTTGTCCTGCCTCAATGCCGGCAAAGAAAGCCCTGTAGTCTCTTTCTGTCATTTGTTCTTTCACCTTACCATCTGTGGACTGAGAGCTCCAGAAGCAACCCCTGCCACTGCCACTGCCACCTCCACCTCTTCTACTGCCACTCACCAATGATTCAGTCACTCTCAAGGCCTGCTCCTGCTTTGTTGGGTTCGGGCTGGGACTGCCCTGTGCTCCTTTCTTACCCAGGTCTGACAAATCTTTCCTACTGACCTTATAACTTGTCTTTGGCATTTGTGGGTTGAGAAGTCTTGAAACTACCTCAGCTGCCAGTAATTGTGCCCCCTGAGGCCTGCTCCAGGTCTGCTGGGGCCTAGTCTGTGCTTGTGTGGCTTGTGCTGGACTGTGTTCTTCTCTCAGCCTGGTGCAACAGACCTTTCCCCTCAACCTTCTAGGTTGTCTGGGACTGGAAATTTGTTTTATTATGTCTTTGTGTGGGTTCTCCTGCTCCAGAATTTGTTTATAGTCATTTTTCACAAATATTTGGAGGGTTTTGGGGAGAGCTCACACAAGTCCTGCCTTTATTTTGCCATCATGGCTCCATCCCAGTAACGTACTTTCTTCACAATAATTCTGTAAAGTAGAACATAGAGAGAGAGAGATAGAGAGAGAGAGAGAGAGAGAGAGAGAGAGAGAGAGAGATAGAGAGAGAGAGAGAGAGAGGAAAAGAGAGAGCCTTTCATTAATGACATAAGCAAAGGAAATAGCAACATCATTGAGACATTTTTCTATTCTAGTAATCAACCATCCTATTGTGGATTACTATCAACCGGGGAGATCAATAATAGGAAAAAGGTCTCTTTTCTCTTGATCATTGTTTTCTTCTTTGTCTGTGCTATATTATTCCATGATATCACCACTTAGAAAATAAGTCAATCTTTTTGAAATTGCATTTTATTTTTTCCCCCTCATATGATACTCAATTCTCCATTTTCAAAGCCTCTATCAACACAAGTGCTAAGGCAATCAAACATAAAAGAGAGCAATGAAATAAATATATATGGCATGGGATCTAGCACTCAAAGAACAGACAATAAACCAAAAAGGTGAGGAAATCAGCTCAATTGGATTTCACCAGGACAAGGTCAGGCATTATGAACCAGCCTAGTATCAATAGAAACAAACATATGTTACCACTGAGTCATAAAATAATATCAAAATGATTGACTGTCCCAAGTAATTTTCCCATCACTGTTCTTTGTCTCTTGAGTGTACTGAATAGTGTTCTCCCTTGAAGCAGCCACCACAGAAGCATTATTAATCTGAGTTCTAAACTAAAAGTAACCTTGGGGTAAGCATAAGAGGCTTCTATGGATATGCTAGGTAAATAGCCAGAGTATCACGTGTTCTCTGAAATGCCTTTTCTGATGATAGGCCTAACCTGTAAAATACCAACATGAATAGAAACAAAGAGTCTGAGTTAATCTAACAATTCTGGAGAGCAGATTGGAACTATGCTCAAGGGTCTGGAAAACTGTGCAATATCACAATTAGGTCTGTATCCCAAAGAGATAACCACAAAAAATGAAAAAAAAATGTATATGCAAATATATTTATAAAGCTTTTCTTGTGGTGGCAGAGAATTGAAATTGAGGAGATGCCCATCAGCTGGGGAATTGCTGAGCAAATTGTGGTATATGATTGTGATAAAATACTGTGGTGCTTTAAGAAATGATGAGTAGGATGCTTCCAGAAAATACTGGAAAGACTTACATGAACTGAAAGAAAATGAAATGAGTAGAGCCAGAAGAACACTGTACATAGTAACAGCAATATTGTATGATGATTAACTGTGAATGATTTAGCTATTCTCAGCAATGCAAATATCCAGGACAACTCTGAAAGACATGACAAAAAATGCTACCCAACTCCAGAGAATGAACTGATTCAGTCTCAATACAGATGAAAGCATACTACTTTTTTTACTTTCTTGAATTTTTAGTCTGTATTTTATTTCATAACATGACTAATATGGAATATTATTTGCATGATTTAACATGTATGTGCTATATCAAATTGCTTGCCTTTTCAATGAGGTGGCAGGGGCAAGGAAGAGATTTGGGGACTCAAAAATTTCAGAAATAAGTGTTAAGATTATTTTTACATGTAATTGGAAAAAATAGAATGTCAAATTTGAGAAGCATAAACAAGACACATAACTTTTCAAAGTGAATACAGTTTCCTTGTTGATAAAATGAAGGTATTCTTTTTTATTTGGTTTGGTTTCAACACTTATTATTTATTTTAACATTCTTTTCTTTTTAAATTTTGAGTTGTAAATGCTTTCTGTCCTTTTAATCCCCTCACCTATAAACTGAGAATGCAGGCAATATATCAGCTTTACATGCGAAATCATGTAAAATATATTTTCATATTAGCCAAATTTTTTTAAAAAGCAAGATAAAATGAGAAATTTATACTTCATTTTCCACTCACAATTCATCAGTTCTCTGTTTTTGTTTTTAGAAATTGTCTTGGGTAATTATATTTATCAGAGTAGCCAAGTCTTTCACAGGTGATCATCATTACGATATTGCTACTACTGTGCACAATGATCTCCCAGTTTTCTCTTCTGTTTACATTAGCTCATATATGTCTTGCCATGTTATTTTTTTCTGAAACCATCACCCTTGTCGTTTCCCACTGCACTAATATACTTCATCACAATAATATGCCAAAACTTGTTTAGCCATTCCCCAGGTGATGAGCATCCCATTGATTTCCAATACCATTCAGCATAGCTAGTTTCAAATTTCAGCTGCATGTACGCTGCAGTATGCTTCAAGTTTCAGGCATATCACATATTCATGATAATAGCCAAGCCATCCTTCCTTCCCTCCCCCCTTAAAGAAAATGTTTTCACACTCCAAAGGAGGGCTGGATTTATAAACAAAATACCAGCAGTACTCTCTGGGGGAATCTCCTTAATCCACTTTTTTTGTAATTTATCCTTGGGGGACAGAAAATTGAGAGAAATTTGTGAATGAGAGAATTGATGTTTTATTTAGGGATTATGAATTCAGGTCCTTTAACTCTGGTCATGGGCAACTAATTTTCTGAAGGCCTCTACACTCTCTTACCATTCTTACCATACTGCTTCAGTCTCCTTCATGTGATTAGTATCCATCTCTTGATCAGGAAGAGTGGGAGGGAGTTCCAGAGTCAAGATGGAGGAATACGGCAGAAATGCCTGAAGTCTCCCAAATCTGCCTTCGAACAACTATAAAATATGCCTCAAAATTAATCCAGGAATGTTTGGTAGAGCAAACAAAAAGACAGGGCAAAACAATTTTCCAGTCCAGGACAACTTAGAAGGTAGAAAACAGTCTCACTTGTGTAACAAGTGAGTGCAGTCCAGTGCAAGCCAGTAGCAGCACTTACCCTAGAAAGCTCAAAGGAGGACCTGAGCCCCAGCACAGGCAGGTGACTGAGGTCTCCTCGGACCTATGAAGCATCAGACAAAAGGCCACACACCCCCAAACACCCTGACCCCAGTACAGCAGCAGATGAGAGGCCAGAGCCTGCAAACCCCCAACAATAGAAGTACTAAGTCTATATCCCAAAGAGATAAAAATGAGGGGGAAAGGACTGATTTTTACAAAAGAAAATATTTATAGCAGCTTTTTTTGTGGTGCCAAAAACTGAAAAGTAAGGGGATGCCCATCAATTGGGGAACTGATGAACAACTTCTGGTGTATGATCATAATGGTATATTATTGTTCTATAAGAAACAACTAGCAAGTTGATTTCAATGTGAAAAAATGACCTGAAATGATTTACACAAATTGATGCTGCATGAAGTGAGCAGGACCATACAGTAGCAGCAATATTTTCTGATGATCTACTGTGAATGATTTACCTATTCTCAGCAAAACAATGATGCAAGACAATTCTGAAGGACTTATGGTGACAGATGTTGTCTCTGTGCAGGGAAAGAACTGTTAGAAAATAAATGTAGATTGAAGAATACTATTTTTCATTTCCTTTAATTTTTCATGTTTTTTTTTTGTTCTATTTCTTCTTTCACAGCATGGGCAATGTGTAAGTATGTTTTACAAGACTGCACATATATAACCTACATTAAATTGCTTACTATCTTAGGGATGAAGGAATGGTGAAGGAGTGAGAAAATTTGGAATTCAATTTAAAAAAAATGAATGTTAAAATTGATTTTTCATGTAATTGGGGAAGACTAAAACATTATTAAAAAAGAATTAAAACTTCCTTAGGCTCTATCCTTAGCGCCTTTCATTTTTCTGCATGTGTATTTTTACTTGATGCTTTGCTTCATTGAGTTCAATTATCATTCCTACATAATGATTCCCAAATCTACAAATCTGCTTCTGCTCTACTCTCCTTTCAGAGAACAAAAAGAGGATAAATGCACACTTAATTGAAGAAAGAAACTATGGTGATGTGTGAAGTTGGAGATCAAATGAGATCATATTCAATCAGTAATTCTATTAACACTTACAGTAGCTGTACAATTGCTCTCCTCACTCTCCCAATCAGACCATGAAAACCACCAGCATTTGCACTGTATACCAGGAAATTTTCCCTAAATATGTGTATTAATCACACTGTTTTAAATATAGAGAAGAAATTATCAGCTGACTTTATCAAGGTAGGAGGAGATTTCTTAAACTACCAAGGGATAGTGAAGATCAAAAAGATAAAATAAATAATTTTGTTTACATGAAATAAGAAAACTATTTCATAAACAAAAATGTAGCAAAGATAAGGAGGGAAATGATTGTCACAATGTATTTGCTTCAGTTATAACACAGAGTAGCTCAGTAATAGCATTTGCTAGTTCTTTTGGTATCTTAGAAAGTAGTTACTCTGGGTCTGGTGAAATGAACTTTTTGAGAGTGATTACATCTTTTCTGATGGTTATTCTTCATGAATATTGAGTGACTATTCCTTGCTAACTATTTCTCTTCTATCTTTCTTACTCTAAGGATCATTTTTTTTCTTGTACTAGGAAACAAGAGCAAAATATGAATTTAGTAGCTCAGCATTCCTATTCTCATCCATTAAAATTATCCCACCTACTATGAGCAGCAAACCTATGCTTCCATTGATCCTCCTTTTGCCCTAACATTGATTACAATGCCGACAAAAATAATAAGAAAACTTCAACAACTTTTTTTTACCTTGGAATTTATCATGAGCCCCAAATAATGATTCATTTTGTAAAGCAATATTCTATCCTTTTATAAGCATCCTTAGTTAATCGTCCTTTCTTCTAGTTTCTAGTTTTAAAAAAAGGAAACAAAACAAAAAACAACTACGTGGTTCATTTCATTCCCTTTACATCTATACTGATGTATTTAGATAGTGTTAATTTTTTATCTTATTTAAAGGAAAAATTGTTCGGTTCTTGACAATTTCTTTTTCTTGAGAATCTCCCATTCCCTTTGAGCCTATATCACAGTCTTTTTTTCTCATTCAATAATAGTTTTTTTTTTCAACAAGCATGTTCTTGGATCTCCTTCTATCTTGTCTGACTTCTTCTCAGTTTACTTTTCATGGATCATCATCCATATCTTGTGCCCTAACTATGGCCATACCCCGCAAGGCTCTTTCCTGGGCCCCCTTCCTCCTGGTCTCTCTCCTCACTGCTCCCCCCCAGCACTCTTTCTCTCTCCTTTCCTCCCCTTCTTTGTCTTTTCATTCTCTCAAAATCCTCTGTTCTCTCTTTTTCTATAATTTTCTCTCTCCTCTCTTTCCCATCCTCTTTCTCTTTCCTTTTTCACACTCTCATTTTCTCTCCTCTATATCTCCTCTTTCTTCCTCTCATCATTCTCTTTCTTCTATCTCTCTCATTCTCTCTCTCCTCCTCTTACCCTTGCTTCTCTCTCTCATTCTGTCTTTATCTCTGTGTCCTCTCTCTCACATTCTCTATTCTCTCTCACTCTTGCTCCCTCTCTCTCACTCTTGCTCCCTCTCTCTCACTCTTGCTCCCTCTCTCTCACTCTTGCTCCCTCTCTCTCTTCACCAGCCCCCTTGGGTTCATTTATCATCTCTACCAAGATGACCTCAAGGTCTATATGTTCAGATACGTTCAGTTCTAGTCTCTACCTTGAGCTTCAGGGCCACATTTCAAATTGTCCATTAAACTCCTGCCACCCCATTGCTAAGTACATTTCCTGAAGATAACTAAGTAAAATTGCCTGAGAAGACTATTGCACTGATAAAATGCCACTTTCCAATTTATCTTTCACTTATTCTTAGCAGAAAGGAAATGCATTTGTTTCATCTTTGCAATATGGTACCCCTATTATCTGTTGTATTTGACCCAAGTGTTATTGCCTTGAAATATTGTTTTTATTGATATTTACATAGTCATAATTTTGTTCCTTTGACTCTGCTTTCTTCACATGAATCTTCTCTTGTTTCTCCATTCCAGAAGTTCCACTGTTAGAGCTTCATTTCTTTGACTTAAGTCAGATGTATTATAATGGAACTATCCCAGCACCCAGAGCATGGCTGTTACCGTGGCAATGCCTCAACTTTGGAGTTGGAGATTTCTGGAGGTCACAAGTTAGGTTGAGTTTTCATATTCTTCCTTGGGTAAGCATGGATTCCAGAGGAACACTTGGAAGGTGGCTGAGGCCATGGCTGCGGGGCGGGCACACAAAACTCCATAGTCTTATAATATTTGTTCCATGTGCAAACAGGAGGAAAGCCTGTTGATTAAATGAATTCTTTCTATTAATTTTAACATTCTTCTCTCTATATAGCATACAGACATGTTAAGAGAACATAATATTTCTTGAATCATTCTCTTTGATTGAGGATGGTCTAACTATGATTGATCAGGAACATAAAGTCTTGTTCTAGATTTCAGAAGAAAGCAATAGACCACAAGTGAAATTTTCAATATATAAATATATATATGACTTTTTCTCTGTTTGGAAGAGGAAACAGTACATGACAGAGCAGATGTATATTGGAGTTTGGATTGGGGAGCAAGGCAAAAAGAAAGCCTGTTATGAGAAACCTGTGAATGCTCACAGTTGCCTCTCCCCAGATACAAATTATATGTTGCATTCTGAGCAGAGGCCAGAGAATGGAAATGTGAGTTTCTGCAGACATGCCTGGCAGAAAGACAGCGATGTGCTTCCTCATGGAGCCTGATGGGGAAAACTCCTAAGATAATTCATTCTGAGCCTTAAAGATGATATTAGCCAGGATAGTTATAAAATACTCAAGGAAAGAAACTTTTGCTTGACAACATAGCTCCTGAGGGGAATTTATAGAAAATTTTCAATTCTGAGCACCTGTCTCCAGTATAGAAGAAGGTGTTTTGATTTTCTGAACTTCAGGGTCCCAGAATCAAGTGTTTTAGTCAAAAAGGGGAGATTTCAAGGCGAGTGACAGCCTTGAAGGTATGCCTCACTTATAACTCTATGTTGGAGTTTAGAACCTACCTTCTGGAGAGAAGAGTATGTAAATGGCATAAACAGCATGCCACTTCTTGAAAAAAACCCAGGATTTAGCATTTAGGATATAGATAATCATTAAGAGACTTAGAGCCATGAAATGATGAAGAGACTAGAACCTTCCACCTATCTACTATTATCATCAGTAATTATGACAATAGAAACTCAATGATGGAAAAAAATACATCAAAGCTTGCAGACACTACTCCATTAATTAATCTCAATTATGGCTCCAAAGTGTTCATCTTGAAGGTGAGCCGTGTGGGCAAAAATAGAGTCCAATGATAAAAGTGATAATTTAAGCATTGAGGAGGCAGGGACTATGTAGAATTTCATGGGAAAGAGAGACTCACCAGATTGTCAAGATGTTGCTCCACTGGTTGTTCTAAGATTAATTCTCTTCTAAGGGGGATTTTATGCACTAATAGAAGTGTTTTGTGTTTCTTTCATTTCTTTATAGATTCGTTTGACTCCCTTGTAAAACTTAGGTATTTTCTTTATTTTTTTATAGGCTCCTGTGGATATTTTGCATTTTCTATGGGATGAAATAAAAATTGTCATCAACTCAATTGCATATTACCTTGAATAATTGAATGGGAGCTAGAGCTCCCTTTCATTAATAGTTATACAAAACCAGATGCTGGCTATATTTAGATATTTCCCCATGTGTCCTGTCTTTATAACCTGTGATAAATGACATGGTCATCTGACCTATTTATATAAAGTCAGGACTTCTAGGTTTTGCCATGTACCCCACAACTTGCCCCTTAGAACTTCTAGGCCTTTTCCATCTGCTTTGCAGCAGAACTTCTTTCTATGTGTTGCCTTCCCTTACGAGACTTAGAGTTCCTTGAAAGTGGAAACAGTAGCATTTTTAATGCAATGTAAGAATAGGCAACTAGGTGATTTAAGTGCATAGAAAACTGGGTCCATGCTTGCGAGGATATGACTTCAAACCTGGCCCCAGACATTTGTCAGCTTTGTGACACTGGTCAAATCACTTAATCACGTTATGCCTCAGTTTCCTCAATTGTTAAGTTGGGATCATAAAAGCACTACCTCCAAGGGTTGGTGTAAGGATTAAATGGCATAATACTTGAAAAGCATTCAATAGAGCCTGGTAAATAGTAGGTACCTAATAAATCTTCTTCCCTAACCCCACCATATGACTCCTCAGTTCTTGGCTCATAAATTATTCTTTTCCCCCAAAATCTTATTATTTATTTATTTATCTTAACACACTTTTCTTAAAACTTTGAGACTGAGATCCTCCCCCTCCCCTCTGCTCCACCCTCACTTACAGAAAAGGCAAGACACATATCAATTATACATGTGAAATCATGTAAAAATATTTCCATATTACCCACAATTTTTAAAAGCAAGAAAAATAAAATGGGAAAATTATGCTTGAATTTGCACTCAGAATTCATCAGTTCTCTCTCTAGAGATAAAGAGAATTTTTTATGGAGTCCCTTAGAATTGTATTGAATCATATTGAGACAGTGGCTAAATCTTTCACAATTGATTCTTATTACAGTATTGCTGTCATTGTGTGCACTGTACTCCTTGTTATGCTTTACTTTACATCAGTTTGCATGGGTCTTACTATGCTTTTTTTTACAACATAAACTCCATCATTTCTTTTTATTAAGATACATTATTTATTTAGTATTTTTAGTTTTCAGCATTGATTTTCCAAAACTTTGAATCACAAATTTTCTCCCCATTTCTAGCCTCCCCCACTCCAAGATGGCATATATTCTGATTGACCCATTCCCCAGTCAGCCCTCCCTTCTGTCACCCCACTTCCCACACCATCCCTTTTTCCCTTACTTTCTTGTAGGGCAAGATAGATTTCTATGCCCCATTGCCTGTATTTCTTATTAACTAGCTTCATGCAAAAACTTTTTTTTGAACATCTGCTTTTAAAACTTTGAGTTCCAAATTCTCTCCCCTCCTCCCTCCTCACCTCCCCCCCCAAGAAGGCAAGCAATTCAACATAGGTCACACTTGTATCATTATGCAAAACCCTTCCACAATACTCATGTTGTGAAAGACTACCTATATTTTTCTTCTTCCTATCCTATCATCTTTTATTCAATTTTCTCCTTTGGCCCTGTTCCTTTTCAAAAGTGTTTGTTTTTAATTATGTCCTCCCCCTATCTGCCCTCTCTTCATTCGTCCACTCTTTTTTTATCTCCTTCCTCTTTCTTTCCTGTGGGGTAAGATACCCAACTGAGTATGTATTCCTTTCTGATTTGGAGACTTCTAAGATGATATCGGTCTGATTAGCCAGAGTTGGACATACTATACTTTAACCCTCACATAGTGATGACATTTTGGTGCTCTTCAAGAATGAAGGACAACAACCAGTAACCAATCAGCCTTTTAGAAAAAATGTATTTTCCCTGATTGTCTTTTAATTAGATCTATTTTCTTTTTTACTTTGCCTAAGAACATGATTGATGCCTTTTTTACTTGGCCTGAAGCATAATATATTTTGCTCCAGCCCCTTAATTTAACATTATGTGTATGTCTTTCTGTCTCAAGTGTGTTTTTATAAACAACATATTGTTGGATTCTGGTTTCTAGTCCATTATGCTATCCACTTCCATTTTATGGGTGAGCTGATTCCATTCACCTTCACAGTTATGATTACTACCTGTATTTCCTTCCATACTATTTTGTTCTATTTATTCTCTCTCTCTCTCTCTCTCTCTCTCTCTCTCTCTCTCTCTCTCTTTCTCCCATCCCTCCTCAAAAGTCCATTTTGCTTTTTCACCACAGCGTACCTTAATATGCCATACCCATTATCATTTGTCTCTTTCTATTATCCCTTTCCCTCCTAATTCCCCCTTGGGTAAGGTAGATGTGTAAACCAAATGAGTGTGTGTTTATGTCTATCTACTTACCTACTTATCTGTACATCTATCTATCTATCCATCTATCTATCTATCTATCTGTCTGTCTATCTATCTATAAATCCTTTTTGAACCAGTTCAAATGAGGGTAATGTTCTTGAACTGGCTGACAATCCCTCTGTTTCCCCATCTATTGTAAAAGCTGTTCTTTGAGTGCCTCTTTTACATAAGACAATTTCCCCCATTCTACCTCTTCCTTTCCCCTTGCCCCAGTGCCTCCCCCTTTCTCATACCTTCATTGTTTTGAGATGATCCCAACAAAATTAACTCACTGTCATGCGCTCTGTCTATGTAGACTCTTTCTAATTGCCCTAATAATAATAAAGTTCTTACGAGTTACAGGTATCATTTTCTCATATAGGAATATAAGCAATTTAAATATATAGAGTCCCTTATCATTTCTTGTTCATGTTTAACCTTTTCTGCTTCTCTTAAGTCTTCAGGTTGAAAGCCAAATTTTGTATTCAGCTTTGGACTTTTGAACAGAAACACTTGAAAGTCCAATATTTCATTAAATGTAAGTTTTTCTTCAAAAGAGTTACACTCATTTTACTGGGCGGGTTATTCCTGGTTTTAATCCTAGCTCTTTTGTCTTCCATAATATCAAATTCAGTCCTTTAACATAGAAGCTGCTAAATCCTGTGTGATTCTGACCATGGTACCACATATTTGAATTGTGCCTTTCTGTCTGATTGGAATATTTTCTCCTTGACATGGGAGCTCTAGAATTTGGCTATGATTATCATTATAATTTTTCATTATAGTTTTTTATTATAGAATTTTCATTCTTTTAGGAGTTGATCAGTATATTCTTTCAATTTCTATTTTATTCTCTGGACCTAGGGCAGTTGTTCTTCCTAATTCCTTTAAAGATGATGTCTAGAGTCTTTCCTTGATCATGATCATGCCTTTTAGATAATCCAATAATTCTTAAATTATCTTTCCCTGTCTATTTTCAGGTCAGTTGTTTTGTTTTGTTCTTATAAGACATTTGATACTTTCTCCCAGTATTTTTTTTGTTCTTTTAACATTGTTTTATCATTTCCTGATGCCTTGTTGAGTTATTTTCATCTTTGAAGCCTTGTTTGTAACTGTTTTTACATTGTCATCTCCTTCCAAGTTTGTATCTTGCTCTTCTTTGACATGGCAGTAGCTTTTTATGGTCAAGTTCTTTTATTTTGTTCATTTCTTGAATTATTTTTTTGACCTTGAACTGTATGTTAAAGTTGGGATCTTCTCACCTGGGAAGCATTACCCAAAGCTTCAGCCTTTTTCATACTGTTATTTTCATATATTTTCATAGCTAGTTCTGGGAGTCTACAAATTTTTAGTACTTCCAAGGTATTGTGATCTGGAATGAGATGTGATCATAGTTCTCCTGGTCTTTACCCAGGAATGGACCCTGTTCATTCACAGCCACAAGGGCTAGCACTCCTCTTGCCCCAGAAATGATTCTTTTCCCCTATTTTCCTACAATCACAAGACCTCCTCTCTGCCTGGACACTGAGTCCTAGGCCCATGCCTCCTTCTGAATAACCATAACTGCTTCTCATTGCTCTGGATCTGGGACCCAGAACTATGTATGGGCAATAGAGTTATCAGTCAGTGGCAGCTATACCCAGTGCCAAAAATGTTCCTTGTAATCTTGTTCTGAGCAGTTGTCTAACCCCCTTACCATCTCTCGGCTGAGAGTTCCTTAAGCTGCTGTCATTGCTACTGTTGTGACCCTGGCCATGATACATACTCACCCTGCCAGCTTCCACCTCAGTGTCACAATCCTGTCCTGTTGATCACCTAAGTTCTTTTATGCTGGAAAAAAAAATCTCATTCTGATCTTTTCTTGTTTCTTCCACTCCAAAATTTTATTTGAGGTATTATTTTGAAGTTGTTTGGTGGGGAATATTAGAAGAATTTGGCTGAGTTGCTGACTCTACTCCATCGTCTTGGCTCTACCTCCCATGATAAGTTTTTGATAAATGCTTTTTCTTTCATTTATTCATTTTGTTTAGCCCTTGGGATTAGATATAATAGATGTAAACATAGGGAGGCTAGGATCCACTGGTAACAGAGTTGAAGCATCATTGAGTTATTCTTGAAGTCCGGGGCCTAGAGTTCAGATTCATTTTAGGATGGGTGGGTGGAGGGAAAATCAAGTGTATCTTCCCAATGGATTCCCCAATTTCTATATGATTTTGTGTCCTCCTATTGATGTACCAGTAGAGTGGGAAAACCCAATTCTTGTATCAAATGCAGTCAATTTATTCATCTTACCTGAGAAAGCAGAGACTTAGTTAAGAATGATTCCCAGAAGTTCAGCATTCATAAATAATCTTAGCAATGACATTAAGAAATAATCATAAGGGAGTCAAGGTGAATGGTGTTAAAATCAGAGAAAACAAAGACAGATGGACTGTTTCCTCCAAATGTTCTCTTGGGCACACAAAAATTCATGCAAATAATAGAAAGAAATTGGAGTTCAGTATAGGGTGTGATTTTACAAGCTCAGACTATGACAGGAGGAGTTTCATTACACTGGGCTTTTAAAGTTCCTTTTTTGTGTGTGGTTACCTTATTTCTTTCCTGTTTTTATTTAAAGCCATATCCATTTTTTTATGGTTTTTCAAATTTTACATGTCTTTGTCTTCTTTTAGTAAGTTTGCCTTTCCTAAAACTGCTAGTCCAGGATGTGGCAAGCTTGAATAGTCCAGCCTATGGTTTTCAATATTGCTCCTCTACCCAGTGTCCCATGCCTATCATGTGTCTGCAGCTCAATTACTCTGAGTAGCCAAACTTTTACTTAGGGCACTCACCAGCATTCCAGAGAGCACATTTCCATAGGCAAAGCAGCCAGATATTAGCCCGAAGGAAATAGATTGGCAAAGTACTACATTTGTATATAATGAGCTGTTAATGTGATTTTGTAAAATTTGAGGCAGAACCAGACATGCTGAAGATCCAGCCTATACTTTAAGGCAATACCCTTTAATCTCATTATGCTACTTTCATTTCATACCTTCACTCAGGGTTATCAACTGTCACATTCTCCTTATGACAGCTTGCTCTTCCTTGCCTTTCATTAGGCAAACAGTACTCCAAACTCTACAGCTTTCTTGATGTATTTCTCAAATAATTGTAAAATATATTTGAAAATGCATCTCACTTTCCAATAAAAGATACCAGTACATTAGCTACAGTTTCTTCATTACACTTGCAGAACGTTGATATTTACATTGTTATTGTATTACATTTGGCTCTTAATTACTTAGATTTAAGGATAATAGGAAGAGTATTAGGATAATTGAAATCCACTTATAATTCCCAAATCCAATATTAATTAAGAATTTGAACTTTGCTTTCCACAAAACCTATCTCCAGAGATGCTAAGACATAGAAAAGCTGATTCCTGTGGCATAGCCTAGCATTCTGATTCATTTATCCACTCACTCATTAACAATTTTTTTTCCTGCAAGAAATATAGAACATAGAGGGCCACGGTTTAAGGTTACTGAAAATTAATAAAGTTGATTCTCATAGATTAACTTGAAAATTGTATTTGTTCACTCATTCATTAATTAAACAATGCCTTACTGAATGTTTACCTTACTTATGCAAGATATGATGAATTTTAGGCAAACTTGCCAGTTATCATCATCATTATCATCATCATCCAAGATTTTAAGGATTTCAAAGCTCTATATATACATACATACATACATATATACATATGTACATATGTATATATGTATTTGATCCTCCCAATAACCATGCAAGGGAGATTCTATCATCATGTTCACTGTATAAATAAAGAAATTGAGACAGGTTAAGTGGCTTGCTTAGGGCCACAGAGATAGTATGTATCTGAGGCAGGATTTGAAATCAGGTCTCCCTTATTATAAATTCAACACTCTGTCAGCTATGCCACCTAACTGCCCATATGCTGAGTTCGGTGATTATAATTGTGAGAGAGAGAGAAAGATATTGACAGCTGCATGTTCTTTCAGCACAAAGAAGATTTAAGAGTTCATTATGTCCAATCACTGTACCAGGCAGTAGGGTTATAAAGACAAACATGAAATAGTCCCTGCCCTCAGAGAGTTTATATTCATCTGAAAGGATACAAGGACACAGATTGGTATAACAGAAGGCAATTAGAAGATGATGAGAGAGACATACATAATTCTCTCTCTTCCTATGCATCACTGGCCTGTGCCTTCCACTTTTACAGTTGGCTGTAGGTGGATTGAGGCCCTGGGAAAAAATGGAGAAATTTCTAATATTTATTGTTTGGTTATATATCTCTGGACTGTTCTGAATTTGGTAATACATATTGCTACTAGAGGCATGGTTAAATCACTGGTTGAATTGTTACAAGATTCAATTAATTTAATTTTGCTTGCCCTCTGTTCTAGTGTCTTCAGATGATAATTAGGTACCAGGGAATAGGCTATGTAAATATTTTGATACAGTTTCTAGGAAAATGTCTTTTATGGAGCCAAAAAACATTTTTTGTTGGCTGTTGTTGGCAGAACATCTAGAAAACCATGTAATGGTCAAAACACAGATAACTAAGAAAGAAGGAAAGGTTAAAACTCTAAGTATTTGATAATAAATTAGCAAGCATTTCTTAAGTAGTAGCTGTGTGCTAGACAAATGCTAAATATTAGGGATAAAAGGAAGCAAAAGATTTACTAAAGTAAAGAATTTCACATTTTATCAGGAGAAATCACATGCACACATATAAGTAGGGGCAGCTAGGTGGTACTATGGAGAGGGTACTTGTCCTCGGGTCAGGAAGTCTCCTATTCCTGAGTTCAAATTTGGCCTCAGATACTTACTAGCTGGGTGATGTTAAGTCACTTAGCCCTGTTTGACTCAGTTTTCTTATCTCTAAAATGATCTGAAGGAAATGGCCAAGTACTAAACTATCTTTGCCAAGAAAATCCTGAGTGGTGTCATGAAGAGTTGGATGTGACTAAATATGACTGAACAACAAAAATATAAGTAAATACAGATGTAGACAAAGGAAAGGAAAGGAAAGGTAATACCAGGGTCTCGGCACTAAGAGTTTTGAGAATTAGGAAAAACACGCTGTAGAAAGTGACTAGAGTTGAGGTTTGATGTAGGCTAGAGATTCTAAATAAAGAGGTAAAGAAGGAATGTATACAAGGAAAATGAGGGATTGGTAGCCTATGTGTACAAGCTATAATGATGATGATAGTAATGGTGATGGTGATAGTGATGGTGATGGTGATGGTGATGCTGATGATGACTATGATGACTGGAGACAAGTTGTAAGACTCAAATAAGACAGTGAATGTAAAACACTTTGTAAATTTTAAAGTTTGTGAAATTGACATTTATATAAATTGCCAGTTATTATTTTTTATTATCAGCCTACTAGCCTTAAACCTCATGATGTCATTATTTCCTGTGTCTTCTACTTCACTCTTGCTAAGTCAAAATAAGGTTTCTAAATCAAGACGGGGTGTGCTGGTAAATTTTTAACAACTGGGCACTTCAAGAGAAGAAAAATACATGCACACATACTTTTAGAATTAGTTTGCATTGTAAAAGAAAGAAAGAAAGAAAAAGAAAGGAGGAAAGGAGGAAGGAAGGAAGGAAAGAAGGAAAGAGAAAGAAAGAAAAAGAAGAAAAGAAAACAAACCATAAAAACCCAAGCTATGATTTGCAGTGATTGCTGACTTTCTGAGTTGCAAATGTGCACACTGAAAATTCAACATTTGGGTCTATAAAGGTGGTTCCTGGCTCCAATATATTTCTAACTATAAATTTCATAAAAGGGCTAAATTTAAAAAAAAATAGGCTGAAGCCAGATTGTGCAGTGCCGTGAATGCAAACATAAAAGTCCATATTTGATCAAAAAAGCAAAAAGAAGTCATTGAAGCTTCTTGAGCAAGAGAGTGACATAATTGGACATGTGCTTTGGCTGCTGTGGGAGGATTGATTTGAGAAGGGAGACATTTCAAGTCATAGAATCTATTAGGAAGCCATCACAATAGTTCAGGCAAGAGGTATGAGAGTCTGAACTAGAGTGGTGATCGTATAAGTGGAGTCAAGGAAAGAAAAATTGAATATATTATGCAGATAGAATAAATAAATTTGGCAAATGATTTTAATATTTGTGGTAAGAGTAAATTATTAGGCATATTGTTGAGCTTGTGAATCCATGTGACCTGAAGAAGAGCACAAATATGATAGAAATATGGATTGACATAAATATGGGAGTTAAGAAGAGAAGTGAGTTTGTAGTAAAGGTATTAAGTTGTGTATTTGGCATGTTGAGCTTGAGATGTTTGGAGGATATTCAATTTGAAATTGGTGATAGGGAACTGGACATTAGGAGAAAGAGTAGGGCTATGTATGTTGATCTAGGAACCTGCTGTATAGAGATGATAATAGAACATATGAGGGTTGAGGAGTGCAGCAATAGAGAGAGTATTGAGGAAGAAGAGTAGATGGCCCACAATAGAACTTCAGTGTGCATTCATAGTTATGTGATAGAACATAGATAATGTTCTAGCATCTGAGAAAGAGTAGAAAGACAAGTAGGAAGACCAGGAGCAAACAGTGTCAGGAATACTCAGAAAGGAGAGTATCTAGGAGGAGACGTTGCTCAACAATGTAAAATGTTGAGGAGAGGTTAATGAGCACTTAAAAGAGGCCATTGGAATTGATAATTACAAGATCATTAGTAATTGAAGAGAATTGTTTTAGTTCTTTTGAGAATGGAAATCAAATTGTAAAGGGATGAGAAATGAATCAAAAGAGAGGAAGTGTTGCCCTCAATTATCATCCTTGAAACTTCTCATCCCAAAGTGGCTTTTCCTGGGAAACCACTCCCCTTAATGTTTTATCTCCCACATTTGAATGTTTGCTCCTTGAGGACTTTGCTTTTGTCATTGTTTTGCTATTTGTCTTTGCTTTTCTATTTGTGTCCCGGCACTCAGCATAGTTTTTCATGCATCCTAAAGCCTTATGAGTTTTCATTTATTCATTCATAATAATGGTTGTCTCAATTATTTTCTTTTTGAATCTCCCACAACATTACTGTCTATATAACACCCAGTCACATGAGAATCCCCTAAAATTCTTTCCTGTGCCTCCTCATTTCTCATTTGTTTATCTCATCAGCTCTAATGGATTCAATTATGATCTCTTTGCAGATGATTCCCAGATCTATATATAAAGTACCAATCCTTTTCCTAAGCTACATTCTGGGATCATCAGTTACCTAATTAAGATTTCAACTGCATGTCCATGCGTTTTAATTCCATGTGTTCAAAACTTAACTCATATTCTTCCTCCATCCCCCAGTCCTGCCCCTCTTCACAGTTTCCTTAATTCTTTTTAGTGCATAACCATTTTTTTCAGCTACTCAGGTTCGCATCTTCATTGTGCTCTATTCTTTGTTCTCTCTTATTTGATATATGTGGTTAGCAAATTTCCTCATTTTTTTTTTCTCCACAACATTTCTGCTCACAAAACCAGTACCTTAATTCAGATGTGGATCACCTTTCAATTCCACTATTCCCATTACCATCTAATTTGACTCCATGTTGTATGTCTCTTCTCGCTCAAAGTGTAGACTTTATCATGTCGTATCCTACCCTCAAAATTCCATTGACTCCTTATTACCTCTAAGATTAAATATAAACTCTTTTATTTGTCATTTAAAGCTCTTATCTTTACTGTATTCTTACATATTATCTCCTTCCCACATGCACTCTATAGTCCAACAATACTGGACTATTTGCTGTTCCTCTTTCAGGGTGTTCCACCTCCCTTTTTTTGTACCTACTGATTGTCTGCCCTACCTGGAATGTGCTTTTACCTCATTTTTGCCCTTTGAGGTTCCCAGCTTTCTTTAAGATAAAGTACAAATGTTATCATCTGTAGCAGTCATTTCTTGGTCTCCCTGCTATCTGCCTCCCTTGCTAAGGTTTTCTTCCATACTTTATTTATGTGATATGTAACAATTTATGTATGTGCATGCTGTCTCCGCCATTAGAATGTAAGTTTCTTGAACAAAGAGATTTTTTTTATCCCAAGTGCTTAGAATAGTGTAAGACATCTCGTGTGTGCTTAGTAACTCATGTTTATTAATTAGTCATCCTTTTGGGGATTCTTTAAGCACCTTTAAGCATCAAGTCTGGCTGTCATTCTGATACTTCCATATTGATAGATTTTCCCTAAAACTATCGTATCAGGTTATAGATATCTTCAATATCACTAGTAGTCAACTCCTGTGTTTTCCACCTAGTAATAACTTCTTCATTACACACATAAACAGACACATGTATATGTGTATATGTGTGTATACTCACAAACACACATATATACTCTGTGTTCTAGCATTCTTTGCTGATATAGGCCCACATTGACGGTGATCTACATCTAAAGAATCCTTGTATATCCTCCTTACTCTATATCAAAGGCATGGAGGTGAGGTACGGCCTCCAGTACCTATACGATTAACATGGTTTTGAGGACAGAGCCTGGGAACCAATACACAGTATGAATGTCCCAGAAATGACAGGAATCTTCCAAGTTATCACTCAAGATCTGGGAAGTGTTCTTGAGGTAAAGACTTCTGGGAAAACAGTAGTACTATTGAAGCTGAGTCAGGAAAGACATAGCTAGAACACCATAGCTCTGGAGCAGGGAGCTGCTAGAGATATGGGAGCATATAATGGATAGGACAATTCAACATCCATACAGGTAAGAGGCCTAACTTAGCATTCTTGCAGAGAAAGTGGAAAGGAGGAGACAGATAGGATTTTTTTTTTTTTTTACTGTTCCTCACAGGCAACACTCACCGTCTCTTTTCTGACATTTTACTATTTCCTCCCAAAGCCTGAAATGCTCTCTCTCCTTAATTCAACCTCCTACATTCCCTGGCCTCCTTTTTACTTTTTTAAAAAGATTAATTTATTTCTTTTTAGTTTTCAACATTAATTTCCACAATCTTTTCAGTTACAAAATTTCTCCTCATCTCTCCCCTCCCCCACCCCAAGATGGCATGCCTCTCAATTGCCCCTTTCCCTAGTGTATTTTCCCTTCCATCACCCCAATCCCTCCCCCTTACTCCCTTTCCTCTTACTTTATTATAGGGCAAGATAGATTTCTATACCCCATTGCCTGTATATCTTATTTCTCAGTTGCATGTAAAAACAATTTTTAACATTTGTTTTTAGAGCTTTGTGTTCCAAATTCTCTCCCTTCTTCCCTCCCCACCAACCCTCACTGAGCAGGCAAGCAATTCAATATAGGTTATACGTGTACTGTTATGCAAAACACTTTCATAATAGTCATGTTGTGAAAAACTAGCTATAATTCCCTCCTATCCCATCCCCCATTTATTTAATTTTCTCCTTTGTCCCTGTCTCTTTTCAAAAGCATTTGCTTCTGATGACCACCTCCCCCAAACTGCCTTCCCTTCTATCATACTGCTCTGCCTCTTATCCCCTTACCCCCTACTTTCCTGTAGGGTAAAATGACCAATTGAGCATGTATATTATTCCCTCCTTAAGCCGAATCTGATCAGAGTAAGGTTCACTCATTCCCCTTCACCTCCCCCCACCTTTCCCTTCCATGATAACAGTTTTTTCTTGCTTCTTTTATGTGAGATAACTTACCCCATATCTCTTATTTTCTCCTTCTCCCAATATATTCCTTTCTCACCCCTTAATTTTATTTTTTAGATATCATCACTTCATATTCAACTCACCCTGTGCCTTCTATCTATCTATCTATCTATCTATCTATATGTATATTCCTTTCAACTGCTTTAATGCTGAGAAAGATCTCATGAGTTACAAATATCATCTTTCCATGTAGGAATGTCAACAGTTCAACTTTAATAAGACCCTTATGATTTATCTTTCCTGTTTAGCTTTTCATGCTTCTCTTGAGTCTTGTATTTGAAAGTCAAATTTTTTATTCAGCTATGGTCTTTTCACTGAGAAAGCTTGAAAGTCCTCTATTTTATTGAAAATCCATATGTTGCCTTGGAGCATGATACTCTATTTTGCTGGGTAAATGATTATTGGTTTTAATCCTAGCTCCATTGACCTCTGGGATATTGTATTCCAAGCCCTTTGATCCCTTAATGTGGAAGCTGCTAGATCTTGTATTATCCTGATTATTTTCCCACAACAATTGAATTGTTTCTTTCTGGCTGCTTGCAATATTTTCTCCTTGACCTGGGAACTCTGGAATTCAGCTACAATATTCCTAGGAGTTTTCCTTTTGGGATCTTTTTCAAGAAGTGATCAGTGGATTCTTTCAATTCTATTTTCTCCTCTGGTTCTAGAATATCAGGGAAGTTTTCCTTGATAATTTCTTGAAAGATGATGCCTAGGCTATTTTTTGGATCATGATTTTCAGGTAGTCCATTAATTTTTAAATTGTCTCTTCTGGATCTATTTTCTAGGTTAGTGGTTTTTCTAATGACATATTTCTATGTCTTCTATTTTTTCATTCTTTTGATTCTGTTTTAAAATTTCTTAATTTCTCATATGAACTTCCATATGCTCCATTCTAATTTTTAAGGAATTATTTTCTTCAGTGAGCTTTTGGACCTCCTTTTCCATTTGGCCAATTCTGTTTGCAAGGCATTTTTCTAATCGGATTTTTTTGGACCTCTTTTGCATTTGCGTTAGTTTATTTTTAAGACGTTATTTTCTTTAGAATTTTTTGGGTCTCCTTTAGCAAGCTGTTGACTCATTTTTCATGATTTTCTTGCATCACTCTCATTTCTTTTCCCAATTTTTCCTCTACTTCTCTTACTTGATTTTAAAATCATTTTTGAGCTCTTCCATAACCTGTGACCATTTTTTTCTTGGAGGCTTTGGATGTAGGATCTTTAACTTTGTTGTATTCTTCTGGCTGTATGTTTTGATCTTCTTTATCACCAAAGTAAGTTGCTATACTCTGAGGTTTTTTATTCTGTCTGATCATTTTCCCAGCTAATTACTTGACTTTTGAGCTTTTTGTCAAGCTTTTTGTCACTGCTCCCAGAGTGGAGAATGCTTTGCTCAAGCTTCAGGGGTTTTGCCCTACTGTTTTTCAAGCTACTCCTAGGCACCTGTAAATTTTCATTTCTTCTGAGGTGGTATGATCCAAGGGGAGGTGTATACTCCTCTACTGGCCTGTGCTCTGGGCTGTGAGTTACCTCAAGCACTCTTTTCTGCCTTGGAACTGTTAGGAGGACTCCCTCTCCACAGCCACCACAAGTTCTGCTATACCAGAGCTCCTTCTCACCCCAGGACCACCAACTGGGACTCCAACCCAGATCAAAGCAGGGCAAAGAAAGAGAATACTGCCTCAGTGACAGCCAAGAGATCCCTGCACTACTGCTGTGATCAGCCACTTGACTCCCCATCTCCACCCTGCCCCCCATTGTCTATGGGCCTGGAGCTTGGGAAGCAGCTTCTGCTGCTGCTACTGCTGCTGTTGCTGTTACAACACCCACCTCCTCCACCTTAGGGCTAGGGCCAGACCATGCCCTTCTCTCACCCAGGTCCAACAGAGTTTTCCCACCGACCTGCTAAGTTTTCTTTGACATTTGTGGGTTGAGAAGTTTGGAAACTGCTACAGCTCATTGATTTAGTGCCCTGAATCCTGCTCCCCTTGGTCTGCTCTGGCCAGTCTATGCTGGCATGGCCCACGCTGGGCAGAGCTCCTCTCCCAGCATGGTGCGATAGACCCTTCCCAGTGACCATCCAGGAAGTCTTGGGCTGGAGACTTCTTTCACTCTGTCTTTTCGTGGGTTCGGTAGCTCTAGAATTTGTTTAGAGTCATTTTTTTACAGATGTTTGGAGGGACTTGGGAGAGATCTTAAGCAAATCCCTGCTTTTACTCTGCCATCTTAGCTGTACCCCTATGAAATATATTTCAAAGGAAGAATTGACAGAACTTGGAAATTTTCAGTATGTGAAGCCAGAGGAAAAAGGAAGAGTCCAGAATGATTAAGGTTTTAGGCTTAGTTAGAAATTGCTACTGTGCTCAAAAATGGGGAAGTTGGTAAGAGAGGTGTGTTTAAAAAGGAAAGCTGAGTTCACTTTGAGGTACTGGTAGAACGTTTGTGTGGAGATAACTAGTAGGCAATTAATGAGAAATTGTATGACAATGCTGGAAGAGAAGGTAGGAGTAGAAATAAAATGTGAATCATATTTGAGTCATTCAATCAAAATAACTGCTTAAGGGAGATGGGGGAGAGGGGAGATAGATGATAGTATGAATAGTATCAAGAATTCAAGGGGCAGCTGGGTGGCTCAGTGAGTAGAGCGCTGGCCCTGGAGTCGGGAGGACCTGAGTTAAAAATCCAGCCTCAGATACTTGACACACTTAATAGCTGTGTGGCCTTGGACAAGTCACTTAACCCCAATTGCTCTGCCCTCCCCCCTCAAAAAAGGTAAGAATTCAATAATGTAAGAGTAATACAAAAGTAAGCTTACCCTGACCACATTGTTTCCAGTTTTTAGAATCACAAATGTTGAGAATTTGTCAAACCTATCTCTACAGATATTAAATTGTGATAACGTACCTTTAAGAGCTGTTTTCCAATACTTTAGGGATATAATTTATAATAGTTCAATTCAATCTTTTGAACCTTACTAATCACATCCATCATCACATTCTATTTGATTGACTTTTCATGTTTTCATTAGTCCAAATAATCCCGAAATCATTTTAGGTGGACTTTTTATCTATTCATATCATTATTGCTATTTTCTTTCAGTTATGTGTCTATATGAGAGATTTTCCTCTGTTATGTGATTTACATATGCATGCTTTTACATATTAATATAGCTTTGTGTTACTGCTTGGATGATAAAAGAAATACCTCCACAATGAAGTGATTATGACTGTGTGTACAGTGAGTCACTGACTCATTGTTTTAGTCTTATGCAGAAACTTTTGTAGCCTGTCATCAATAATCACTTTTTTTGTTCCTTTTCTTGTCATCTTTTGACAGTTGGAGTTGGAATTTTTAAGCCTTGGAGCTTCCCCACAGAACCCCTGCCCTAAGCAAGAGTCAGATGTCTTGTTGATTGACAAGGATTGTATTCATCTCAAGATTAGAAAAGCCAGCTTTCCCATCCTCCCCCTTTTTGCCAATCCTCTTTACTCTCTCTGTGCTACTTCATGTCAGTTAAGTAGAAAGGATAGGTCATTATACACATAAAAGATTATCAAAAAATACTTGTGACAGTCAAAACATGGTCATCACTGAAAACTCACCTTTGGTGATTTACCGTAGAAAACATTCCCTTAAGTTGTAAAGAGTGCCCAGTTATGTTAACTTTTCCTGACACCAATCTGTGTATTGATTCTTGAAAATATTCTCATTTGGAAATGATTCCAAGGAATCATATAACTTCAGGATTATGTTTTCTCGAATCTCTATACCTAAGTGATTAAATTGTTATCGATTTCTTTGTCTTAATTTCTATTCAAGAAATGCTTTCCATGTTTAATGAAATAATTTAGTGACACAAGCTTACTCTTCACTTGGATTTTTTTTTCCATTCAAAAGCAAATAAAAACTAAATCTGCTTATAGCCTAACCACAATCCAAATGCTACAACAATAAAAACTACTAGTTTGGGTTT
Organism: Trichosurus vulpecula; assembly: GCF_011100635.1. Taxonomy (NCBI): domain Eukaryota; kingdom Metazoa; phylum Chordata; class Mammalia; order Diprotodontia; family Phalangeridae; genus Trichosurus; species Trichosurus vulpecula. The sequence goes on along the minus strand of NC_050573.1, from coordinate 503,784,758 downwards.
TTTTAAAGCTGTTGGTTACATAAGCAATATGCATATGGACTTTTAAAGGGATTTATTCTAAGTCTTCAGGGGCAAAACAGTGTTTGAAAATGGAACCTTATCACTTATCCCCAAGCACTGCATTTTTTGTACATATGAAATGATAAGAGAGGACCTTATTGAATTCCATTCCAAGGTTTGTAGTCTGGAAAAATAAAAAATAGTTAAAATATTTTGAAACAAAGGGGGAGGGGATGTTTATGCATTGCATTAACACAAAACTATTTTCCAAGGAAATCATTATTTTTGGACATTTGACACATTCCTTCAATTCAATATTAATGTGTTGGCTAATAGGGCAGTGAATTCTCTAGTCTTAGAGACATTCAAACAGAGGCTAGATCACCTCTCATAAAAGTTAATAAAGACAATATTCATTCTTTTGGATTTAGTAGTATGTTTTTAAAATAAGTTTATTTATTTTTAGTTTTCACCACTTACTTCCATAAATTTTAAATTTTCTCCCCTTCTTTCCCCCCTTTCCTTTACATATACATTCCTGTTTAATATGTTTTCACATTAGTCATATTGTACAGAAGAATTAGAACAAATGGGAATAATCATGATAAAGAAAAACATAAAACAAAACAAATAAAAAAAAAGAAAATAGTCTGCTTCAATCTGCATTCAGACTCCATATTTATTTTTCTGGATGTGGATGACATTTTCCATCATGTATCTTTTGAAATTGCTTTTATGTCCTTGCATTGTGGAGAAGAGCTAAGTCTATCCGAGTCAGTCACTGTACACTATGGCTGTTACTGTGTACTGTGTTCTCCTGGTTCTGCTCACTTCACTCAGCACCAGTTCATATAAACCTTTGCAGGTTTTTCTGAAGTCTGCCTGTTCATCATTTGGATTTGGTAGTATTTGACAACCTGGGAGAGTGCTTCCAACTGATTTTTTTAATTTAAATTTTTATTAATTTATTTATTTGCGAATAGAATATAGCAGAGGAGATTAAAAGTTGTTGTAACATGTACTGATTTCTTCTCATTCACCCATGGGCAAATGCTAATCAGTTTAAAAGTAGCAGTGGTAGCAGCAGCAGCACAACCACCAGCTTATCTAGAACTTTCTCCCCCACATACACACCTTGGAACCACACAGTAGAGATTGGTACTCTATGTATTGATATTTTTTTTTCCATTTAACAGGTGAGTAAACTATGACTCATAAGACACAATTCACTTTTCCATGGCCATAACAAGTAACATCAAATAAAGAAATATGAGCATCAAAATTCAAACTCAGGTTGTGCTGACTTGAAGTCCAACACTCTATTGATCATGCCCCTTGGCTCCTATTTAGTTAGAATAGCAAAGGCTTTTAAAGAAGATAAAGATAAAAAAGAGATAGTAGAGATAGAAATGATAAAAAAGAAATGATGGAGATATATACATATATGCATATATACATCTATTGCATACATCCACATATGTGTATATGTATGTGTGTACGTATATACATACATACACACATGTACGCACACACGCACACACATATATACACATATATACATATATATGTGTGTGTGTATATATATATATATATATATATATATATATATATATATACATGCATATATATTTGCCTTCATTACACTCAATGTATTATCAAGAAGCATCCTTTTGTCAGTATAGATAGCCATGTATTTTGGGCCAGACCTAATTCCGGTCAGTCCAGTGATTCAAGTTAATCATCTGAAGACAAGGATAATTGATATACCAAGAATGCAATAAAAATAACTTGACAAATAACAAAAGGATGCTATTCTAAGCTTAAAAAAAAGGCCTCCACTTTCAACATGGCAACTGGCCATCTGGGTTACAAAGTTGTTCTTGAGGGTAGTGGGAATTCCACTGAAACTTTGACACTAACTCCTCATAGAGCAGCAAAGGAACCAACTCAATGATGATTTCAAGATCATACTTCCTGCCCCCTTTAAGGGCAGCCAGCTAAGCCTACAATTAAATAGGTACTGCTTCTACCTTGCCAAGGAATGAATGATATTGATGTATCTGAAAGAATTGTTCTCTCTAAGTCTTAAAAATCAAATAGCCATATTAATGAAGGCCAATATCTGATTCACTGATATGGATTAAATTGTCTTGTATTTTAAAAAGGAGAGACTTTAGTCTTTTGTTTGAATAGAATTATTCTTAAGAACTACCTTTAGTTATTACAGGACATTTTGGTTCACATAATCATTCCTTGATTAGTGGATATTCCTTGTCTTTTATGGTGTTATCAATTATGGGTATTTTATAATTTGTTCAGGAAATAAAACATTATATTGTTTAGGGTAAAGAAGAAAAAGTGAAATGAACCAATATATTCATGTGACCAAGAAATCATTTTTCCCTTTTGTTTATGTAAGACTATTTTTGCATGGATATAGCAAAGTCTTACTGCAACACATATTTGAGTGACCTTGTGTCCCTTCAGACTGGAAGATTATGAAATAAAAGCATAGCCAAATTTTGAGATCAGCTCTCAAAGTACATGCCTGAGAACCTGAAAAGTGATGAAATAGCCTGGACATTTCAAGGAAGGTAACATCAAGAAATGGCCTGCGGTTCCTCCCTTTTGTAGCCTCGCAAATATTAACCTGCTGCCAAAATAGTACTCCTTTAATGAATATCGAAATATCACACATAGCATCTATAGCGCACTTTAAAGTTCTTATCATTATTTACACTTCAAAGAGGAAATGGATGTTTCATCAATTCCTATCTAGATGATTAGCAGAATTACAAGAAAAAGAACTAAACCCTCTGCCAATTTTTTACTACAGGAGATTTTAGATCTCTCATTTTTCAGAATACATACATATATACATTCACACATACATACATTCATGCATAATATATACAGGTATAATATTTCCCTTTATATTGCATACAATATAAATACATATACCATGTATGATATATATGCATATATTATACATAATATATAATTTTCCATTCCTATATATAATGTATATTCTCTTTTCTATTATTAATTTCTACTTTGCACATCTTTGAAGTACAAATGATTCAGTAGTCTCATGAATAAAAGCTTTAAACTTTGATTGATTTGGCTTAGCATACAGGTAGTAAACATTTAATGTGAAACTTTAGGTCTTCAGTTCTCCTTTTTGTTTCATGCCTTTCATTAAAATTTATGGTTCACCTTATTTTAAAAAGGGCAGTCATGCTTTCTCTTGCCATCTACCTTCAGCCTGGGGCTTACAATGACCCTCATGACTACCTTTCCTTCCTGGCTTCTAATAACATGAAAAATAAAAAAGAATAATTGAGAAAAATAAAATAAAATTAGCATTCCTTGGAATGCTTATAATCTTTTAGTATTCCTTCATATTTCATGAAACCGGTAGAAGAGTTTGAAGAGCATTTTCGCACAATGAGAGTTATTTGGACAAGGTACCTTTTCTCTTCATCCACTTCTATTACCTTTATAGCATATAATGGAAAAAGAACAGTTCTTCTGACTATATCTTTTCCTAAGTCCCTTCCTTACAAACAATTATTAGTCTCACATAGATTTTGGATATCAATACTTATTATGTTATCAGTAGTATTTAATTATTTTGAACTGCAGAAAGTCATATTGTCATAGATGCTAGTTGGACAGAGATGATTGTGGGACCTTCTGAAATTCATGGGCCTAAGGATTTTAGGATGGGATTTCCACAGTCTCTACAAAACCATTTTTTTCAGGGAACTAAATCATTTAGGAAGAACTCAAATTTGTCTGCATTTAATTTTTTTTTCCACTGAGAACTGTTTTCTTTCCCTTTTCCTTTTCTATTTTTAAGCAGTGTACAGCATGTTAAAAATAGCTCAATGACAGGTGTGGGTAATAGAGGCATACCCTCCTGCAATAAAGAAATCCACGGATAGTGATAAAATGTTTAGAAAGGTATGAGTACCTACTAGAAAACTTCTCCCCTGATGAAGTGAAATACTTTTCAAATAAATAGTAGTATATTTAAAAGACTTGAAAGTTAAAATAATATTGAAAAGGAGAAGCAATGGAGAAAAACATGGAAAATTTACCTCTAAAATGACTAAAATGGAGGACAGTGTATCTTTGGTACTGCTGGGCTAAGAATGACCTGCCAATCAACAAAAGCAACTGATTGGATGGAGTAGATCTATTCCCACAGGTACCTTCCTAGCTCTGATCCTGTATAATCTTGAAGCAGCATTCTACTTTTTTTTCAGATTATTTTTTAATTTTTAATTTATTTTTATATTTTAATATTCATTTCCACAAGATTTTGAGTTACAAAATTTCTCCCCATCTCTACCATCCCCCAACCCAAGTTTGCATGTATTCCTGATTGCCTCTTTCCCCAGTCTGCCCTCCCTTCCATGACTCCACTCCCCCCATCCCTTTTCCCCTTACTTTCTTGTAGGGCAAGATAGATGTCTATGCCCCATTGCCTGTATATCTTATTTCATAATTGCTTGTAAAAACATTTTTTAACATTTGTTTTTAGAACTTTGAGTTCCAAATTCTCTCCCTCCTTTGCTCCTCACCCACCCTCACTGAGAAGGCAAGAAACTCAATATACATGTATTGTTACGGCATTCTACTTTTTATTCTCCCTCCCCCTTCAAATATTTTCTGCTGAAAAAAAGTTTCTCAACAGAAATTAATAGATTGACTTCTTGAAACAAACCAGTGACATATGAGTTTAAGTGTCATTATTCTCAGAATCTGAGTTATTATTCAGTTAATTAATGAGATTCTAGAACTCTTGGATGAGTATATGCTCACATAATGAAGATTAACATTAACTTAGACTCCTATCCTGTTGATGATTTAAAATTATAGAATCATATAATCAGAGTCAGAATCAATATCATGGGTTAAATACTTTGCTACCTCTCTGAACAGCAGTCCCTAACATGTTTTCATCTAGTCTCTGTTTATAGAACCTCAGTAATAGGAAACTTGGCACAAGGGATGGAGTGCTGGCCCTAAAGTCTGGGGGACCTGACATCAAATGTGACCATAGACACTTACTAACTATGTGACTCTGGGCAAGTCACTTAATCTTGTTTGCCTCACTTCCTCAAATGTAAAATCAGCCAGAGAAAATGATAAACCACTCGAGTATCTTTGCAAAGAAAACCCCAAATGGAATCATGGAGAGATGGACCTATCTGAAACAACTCAACAACAGCAACACTAGGGAATTCATTTTACCTGAAGTCAGTCCATTTTAATATCAATGAATGAAAGTGTTAAAGTTTGTTTTGTTTCCATATACAAAGTAAAATACTATTCATTCGTAACTTTTAGCCATAAATTCTAGGGCCTCATGGGTCGATGAAAGATAAGTATAATAACTTTCCTAAATAATAGCCATTTCATACATGGCTATCATTCTCCTGCCTCAAGTCAATTTGCATTTATTCGGTGCCTACTATGTGTCAGGAACTGTGCTAAGCTATAAGAATACAAGGAGAGACAAATACAGTCCTTGACCTCAAAGGGCTCACAACCTAATGTGCTTTCCCATATCTTCTCTTCTCCAGACAAACTAAATTCAGTGGCCTCCCTTCTGGGGACAGGTTCTGGTTTGTCCAGAGTTGAATGAAATGTTCTAGAGTGGTTTGCCTAGGGGAAAATATTATAGTGCTGGTACCTCTTTGATTCTTGACATTAGACTTCTACAATCTTAGGTTGTGTTATTTTCTTTAGAAAAAATATTCCACTTAATATTAATACATGCTGAAGTTCTACTCCATCAAAATGTTCACATATACTTCACAAAGAATGTTGGCTAGTCATGCCTCTCCCTTTCTATGCACATATAACTTATTTCTTTGAACCCAAGTCTAGGATATAATATTTATTTTACTTTAAATATTATTTGTTTTGGCGCATTGTTCTAGCCTATTGATTTCTTTGGTTCCCTGTTATTTCATCTAAAGAATGAGCTATCCTTCCCTCCACAACTCCTGAGAATTTAAACACTTTTTACCTGTCCCTTCCAAAGTTTCTCGGAGAGATAAACAATTATCTCATATTCAGCTTACTCAAAAGGAGTTAAGTATTTAAGGGACACATATTCCAATTTTTTATTATCTTCATCAATTTAATATATAACTGAGCTAAATTAGACCAAAAATGTCCCATCACTGGGAGGAAACATCTTGGTTGAGATGGAAAGCTTGCTTAAAATGTCTTATAGAAGGAATTTAAACTTTCTACTCATTTGTCAAATCAACACATGCATTAAGGTCCTGCTGTGGTCAAGGCATTATGTTACTTTCTTTGAATAACATAAAGATACAGGAATTTTATTTGGTCTCTGAAGTTAAGAAGTCAATATTTTGTCATGTATAAAATTGAAATTATACCTATACTTCTTCCCTTAATAGATTATTAAGGCTATTGTGGATTGAATATGTCTTTGTACATGTTAATATGCCATATAAATACTAGTTATATTTTATTACAATTTAGTCAGGGAGATATTACATTTGTTCATGTACATGTATGTACATTCATGTGTATACATGTGATATATGCATTGTATCTGTGTTGATATATATGCTTATGCATATGCCATTCTAAAAACATAGTGCAAATATATATGCAAGCTTGTATATGTGTACATTTATGTACATATATGTATACAAACTCACACAAACACAAAAAATTAAAAGATTAGTGGTGATGCAAAAGAATGTATCTGAGACCTGTATACAGTATTCTAGAATGTATGTTGGTTGTGAATTAATAAGACCTAGGTCCACATCAAGTTCTGTTATATGTTAGTTAACAGTCTCTTTGTAAATCACTTACCTTCTTTGAGATTCAATTTCTTCATCTACAAAATGAAGGAGAAGAATTTCTGAGTTCCTTCTAGCTCTGTGTCCATGATCCTATATATAAGTGCCAAATGAATGGCACTAATACTGAGAGCTTTAGGATTTTAGAAGAGGGAGATATCACTGTAGGCTAGGGTGATCAAGGAAGACTTTGCAGAGAATTTGGTTCTAATACATTTAGGTAGGTGTAGAGAAGTGAAGATTATTCAGGCAAAGGAATTGTCATAGGAAAAGTTACTGAGGAAGGTTCCAATCAGTCATATTCTTCCTGAATGAAACTGGGCCCTTTTGTAATAGTCACTGACTAGAAAATGGTTGCTTCTTTCCCTTTTCGTCTGTGGTCAGGTTCAGTTCATTCTCAATTTGATTAATCACAGGGAATATACAATGAAAATCTTTTATGGTATCTCAGTACACCTCATCCAACCAATAATTAAAATGCTTTTATTAAGGTGTTTTTATGTATCAGACACTGGGGATAAAATATATGAGAAAAACGACCCCCCCCCCCCCCCGCCAAGTATCTTATCTTACAATCTAATTTGGATGATAAATACTTATACAAATAAGCAGGATAATTATAAAGAGACTAAATGCAAATAAATACAAAATGGTTAAATACAAAGCAGTTTGGAAGGTAGGGTATTATCATTTGGAAGGGCAATCTCGATCTTTGTCTTTATAGACAAAAAAAGATTCTATGAGGCAAAGATGAGAGGGAGTACATCGCAGAGCTGGCAGACAAACAATAGGTAGGTATAAAGATAGAATAATTTGTTTGAGGAACAGAATGAAGGAGATCTGGCTATATTACAGAGATTGGGAGGGGAAAGAATGAAACTAGAAAGATAAACTGAGGACAGTTCAGGAATGACTTTAAATGGCTAAACAGAAGAGTTCAGTTTTTTCTCTTAAAGGAAATAAGGAGTTACAGGAACTGATTCAGTTGGGGAGTGGCTCATAAGATCTGAGCTTATGGAAAATCACTTTGGTAGCTTTATAGAGGATAGACTGAAGTGGGAAAAAGACTTGAGACAGGAAAGCCTATTATTAGGTAGAATAATCCAGGCAAGAGGCAATGAGGGTCTGAAATAGGATTGTATTTGTCTGAGTTCAGAGGAACTTCAGATGCAAGAGATGATGTGGGAGAGGGAAAAGACAAGATTTGGCAACTGATCAAATATGTGGGGTGAGAGATAGTGAGGAGCTGAGGATGGCAATAGAGTAATAAATGTGGAAGACTAGAACAGTAACACTGCCTTCAACAGGAATAAGGAATTTGACAGAGATTTAGATTTGAAAGAAAGACAAGGAGTACTCTTTTGAAAATAGTGATTTCTGATATCTCTGGCACCTGCAATATAAATAACTTACAGTATGCTTGTACAACTACCATGATTTATTTATCACTTCGAATACATAGTGGGTGAAGACTTCAAACAGTTTGCTTGGCATTCTAAAATGTCTACGTCACTGCATGCTTCTTAAAAGCATTTTTACTCTTGTGTACCTTATGGATGAAAAACACTCTGTGGAAAAATAAAATTTAACTATATCCACATTCCACTTAGGGACAGGAAGTCATGGCCCTTCTTGTACATATCCCCTCTAAGAAATGTAAAGAATTTCTGACAGCTAAATAAGATAATCGTATAACATGGATAATTGTTCCTTAGATTAATATGGCCATGAATTCCAGTGGACTATGTTTTCAAATTCCTTCATTAACATTCTATAAAAGTGCTAATTTTTATAACAGACATTAAAAATTTGTTGCATACTTGTAACAAACTTCTAAGCTTTTGTATATGGAAAGATTTACAAATGTGACTTCAAACCACCAGGCGTAATAAAACTTGAGTCCAAAACAACAAAAAATGTAAAATTCTATTCATCACAATTACTAACAACAACATTGCAGTTATACCCAGATGGGTTTCTCCCTGTGACATTCCCTTGTGAATATTATAAAGACTTTCTTTCAGTAATGCCTCAAGCACAAGTGCAGGAAGAATCTCCATTTGCCACTTCACTATTTTTATAACAGTTTAGAAGCTATCAAAGAATTCAAATGCCACACTTTGTCCACACAGCTATGATGAGGGTACTATTTTCTACCATAGTAAATGGAATACTGAAAGCTATTTTGCCTCAAGATTCCAAGTCAGTTTGAGTGCCAGAAATGTAAAACCAACTTAAATGGTTGGGCATGAATAGGCAGTTCCTAAATTTAAAAGGAAAACACGGTTCTCTTCTCTTTATATATAGTACGTGGGTGGGTTGCTATGATGTGCATGTGGCTTGGGGGAAGGGAGAAGACAGCTGTATCACAAGAGAAGAGAACTTAAAAAAAACAACATTTAGAATGTCTGATGCTGAATTGTGACTTTGCCACTTAATACTTTAGGTAACTGAAGAAATCACTTGAAATCCCTAATCCTCAATTTTTTTCAATTTTTTAAATAGGAATAATAAAAAAAGAAGTGGTGCTAAGTAACCAAGAAAGTTATTATGAGTAAAAGATTTAGTGTACTTTTAAAAGTTTAAGTTGTTATTATTACTTCATCCCCAGAGTAAGTGTTTAATAATCTTTTTTGCCATGACATTCTGGTGAATCTTATAGACCTCTTCACAGTTTATATTGCAAAGAATTTATATTGGAATCTAGCTGACAAATTATATAAAAATATTTAAGGGACCCCAAATTAAGGATCCTTGATCTAGAGTCTTTTATAATATATGCAATTAAGGAAGGGAAACTTCTTTTTTTTTCTCCTTCCCCTGCCTTTTTTTACATTTAGATAAACTATTTGTAAAAGAAAGGCAGGGGAGATCAGGTACAATTGTGGCAAAGATAGTTAAGTTAAAGTTTCCAGGGAAGTCCAGCTTCCCTGATCAATACAACTAATGACAAGTAGTGCATAAAGATTTAGCCAAACTAAAAAAAAACACTATTGGCTTCCACCATAACATAAAGCATTACAAGAGAACAGGAGACCTATAGCTAATACATTTCAGGGTAAGAATATTCTAGGAAATGAATCATGAATCTGAAGACCTCCCATGAATTTACCATACCCGGAAATGTGGACAAGTCCATCATCAATTTTCCAATATACCAGGAAAACAGTATGAACTCAGTACAACCTTAGTTTCTGGTTCTCTAGGGGAAAAGCTCCCACTCCAAGGGTGATTGTCCAAGGAAATAAGGCCAAAGCTAGTGCCATGTGGATGCTCCCATTGATAGAACAAAAGAGAAGACTGCTGTAATTGGTGGGGGCTCTTTCTAGCTTTAGACTCAGCTCTAGTCCCAGATCCTAGACCAAAGAAACTCTTCATTCAGAGACTACAATAAAAAACAACAAAACAAACAAACAAACAGAAGAACAGCCTGAACTGAACTGGCCAGAACTGCAACAGAACAAATTCTGGACTATAGTTAAGTTTTAGCCCTGAAATATGAAATCTTACCCTTATAATGGGAATCAAAATGAACAATCATACACATGACCAAGGATTTCATGAAGGTACAAAGTCCAGAAAGACAGAAACAGACACAAGAAGAGAAAAAATTTGGCCAGCCCGAATCCCTCCCCCAAATGTAGGCCCAATGGGGTAAACTGACCAATGAAAGAAGGGGTCCAGCATGGTGGAAGGATGTTCCAGGGTAAGAAACCTACAGAGATGGAGAGACTTTCCAGGATCAGGAGGGTCCAGGTACTGAGGGAAATTCCAGCTTGAGAGGTAGCTGAGGCATGAGAGCAAAGACTGAAAAGACAGTTTGAGAACAAGGAGGGAAATGAAAGCAGAGAAACTTTCTGAGTTTATTGTTTTTCTTTTTTTCTTTTTTTATTGTTGTTTATCCTTCATTTTCTTTTTTTAAATTTATTTAATATTTTTATTTTTCAGCATTGATTTTCACAACAGTTTGAATTGGAAATTTTCACCCAATTTTTACCATCCCACCACTCTAAGATGGCATATATTCTGATTACTCCATTCCCCAGTCAGCCCTCCCTTCTGTCACCCCACTCCACCCATCCACTTTTCCCTTACTTTCTTGTAGGGCAAGATAGATTTCTATGCCCCAATTGCCTTTATATCTTTTTTCCTAGTTGTGTGAAAAAACTTTTTTTTGAACATTTGATTTTAAAATTTTGAGTTCCAAATTCTCTGCCCTCTTCCCTCCCTACCCACCCTGACTAAAAAGGCAAGCAATTCAACATAGGCCACATGTGTATCATTATGTAAAACCCTTCCACAATACTCATGTTATGAAAGACTAACTATATTTTGCTCTTTCCTACACTATCCCCCTTTGTTCACTTTTCTTCCTTGACCCTGTCCCTTTTTAAAACTCTTTGCTTTTGATTACCTCCTCCCCCTATCTGCACTCCCTTCTGTACTCCCCCCTTTTTATCTCCTTTGTCCTTCTTTCCTGTGGGGTAAAATAACCAATTAAGTGTGTATACTATTCCCTCCTCAGGTCAAATCCAATGAGAGCAACATTCACTCATTTCCCCTCACCTTCCCCCTCTTCCCTTCCAACGAACTGCTTTTTCTTGCCACTTTTATGCAAGATAATTTATCCCATTCTATCTCTCCCTTTCTCCCTCTCTCAATATATTCTTCTCCCATCCCTTAATTTTATTTTTTTAGATATCATCCTTTCATATACAACTCACCCTGTGCCCTCTGTCTATATATATATATATATATATGTATATATGTGTATGTATGTATATTCCCTTCAGCTACCCTAATATTGAGGTCTCATGAATTATACACATTATCTTTCCATGTAGGAAGGTAAACAAAACAGTTCCTCTTTAGTAAGTCCCTTATGATTTCTCTTTCTTGTTTACCTTTTCATGCTTCTCTCGATTCTTGTGTTTGAAAGTCAGATTTTCTATTCAGCTCTGATCTTTTCACTGAGAAAGCTTGAAAGTTCTCTATTTTATTGAAAGTCTATATTTTGCCTTGGAGCACGATACTCAGTTTTGCTGGGTAGGTGATTCTTGGTTTAATCCTAGCTCCATTGACCTCCAGAATATCATATTCCAAACCCTTTGATCCCTTAATGTAGAAGCTGCTAGATCTTGTGTCATTCTGATTATGTTTCCACAATACTCAAATTATTTCTTTCTGGCTGCTTGCAATATTTTCTCCTTGACGTTTGAGCTCTGAAATTTAGCAACAATGTTCCCAGGAGTCTTCTTTTTGGGATCTTTTTCAGGAAGCAATTGGTGGATTCTTTCAATTTCTATTTCACCTTCTGCCTCTAGAATATCAGGGCAGTTCTCCTTGATAATTTCTTGAAAGATGATATCTAAGCTCTGTTTTTGATCATGGCTTTCAGGTAGTCCAATAATTTTTAAATTATCTCTCCTGGATCTATTTTCCAGGTCAGTGGTTTTTCTGATGAGATATTTCACATTGTCTTCCACTTTTTCATTCCTTTGGTTCTGTTTTATAATATCTTGATTTCTCATAAAGTCACTAGCTCCTACTTGGTCCAATATAATTTTTAAGGTTGTATTTTTTTCAGTGGTTTTTTGGACCTCCTTTTCCATTTGACTATTTCTGCCTTTCTAAGCATTCTTTTCCTCATTGGCTTTGTGGAGCTCTTTTGCCATTTGAGTTAGTCTATTTTTTAAGGTGTTACTTTCTTCAGTATTTTTTTGGGTCTCCTTTAGCAAGTCATTGACTTGTTTTTCATGATTTTCTTGCATCACTCTCATTTCTCTACCCGATTTTCCCTCTACTTCTCTAACTTGCTTTTCCAAATCCTTTTTGAGCTCTTCCATGACCTGAGGCCAGTTCCTGTTTTTCTTGGAGGCTTTTTATGTAGGCTCTTTGACTTTGTTGACTTCTTCTGGCTGTATGTTTTGATCTTCTTTGTCACCAAAGAAAGATTCCAATGTCTGAATCTGAATCTGATTCCGTTTTCACTGCCTGGCCATGTTCCCAGCCAACTACTCGACCCTTGAGTTTGTCGTCGGGATGACTGCTTGTAGAGTTGAGAGTACTTTGTCCCAAGCTTTAGGGGCTGTGCTGTTGTTTTCAGAGCTTTTTCTACACAGCAAGCTCTAACACACCAGTGCTGCTCCTCCCCCAAGATCTGCCAACCCTGACTGTGACTCAGATCTGAGCAGGCTCTGCATTCCCTCTTGGATCCGCCACTTAATTCCTCCCACCAGATGGGCCTGGGGCCAGAAGCAACAACAGCTGTAATTCTATAGCTTCACCACCTCTGCTGCCACCAGGGCCATGGCCAAACCATGAACTCCTTTCACTCTGTTCCCTGTCCCTGCAATTTTTTCCCACTAACCTTCTCTGTTGTCTTTGGTGTTTGTGGGTTGAGAAGTCTGCTAACAGCCAGAACTCACTGATTCAGGGCACTAGGGCCTGTTCCCCCCAGCTCCCAGGCTGGTTGTTCCAGGTGCAGCCCATGCTGTGGTCTGCTCCACTCTGCTCCCAGGTCCATGCGAAATAGACCTTACTCAGGGACCATCCAGGTGGTCCTGAGGTGCAGCCCTGCTTCCCTCTGCTATCTTGTTCATTCTGCAGTTCTAGAATTGGTTCAGAGGTACTTTTATAGGGGTTTGGAGGGTTCTGTGGGAAAGCTTTTGCCTGGTCCCTGCTTTCTAGTTGCCATCTTATCTCTGCCACCCCCCCCCCCCCAGCTTTCTGAGTTTAAACAGAATTAGGTCTGGTTATAAGAACTTGAACTGTGGAAAGGACTGTGATCAGGGAGCCCAGCAAGTGGCATGCTTAGCAGTGTTGATCCACCCAGGGCGAGTAGTATGAGGCAACATGAGAAAAGAAAAAAACATCAGATCTCTGTGGCATCAGAAGTATAGATTTGGGGAAGGGGAGCTACTTTGTAGTTACTATTCTTATGATACCTTTGGTTTGAGCTAATTGTGTGTAGTAAGATGCACTCCAGACTTAGAGGAATACAACTACAAAACAACCTTTGCCAAAATAAAGACAAATTGCACCAATATTAACTACATTAGGCAATGTTAAAATAATAAAAGTAATAATACTACCTTGAATTAATGTATGCATCTAGTGTTATATCAATCAAATCAGCAAAGGGTTATTTTTGGGACAAGAACCAATAACAACAAAATTCATCTGGAATAACAAAAGGTTAAAAATTCTTACAGGGAAATAACAGAAGGAAAGTAGAAATATATCACATATTAGAGTGTGCTATAAAGTAGTTAACATTAAAACCATTTGGTATTATTTATAATATAAAAATTAGTGTTGGAATGGAAAAGCTAAATAATACCCAGAAACAATCCATCCTATTAGCACAGATAAACCCAAGGAGACAAAATGTTTGGTAAGAACTTCCTATTTGACAAAAATATTCTGGAAAGACTTGGAACCTGTCTGATGTAATTAAATTTGAACCAATAATTAATACCATACTCAATAATAAGTTTTAAATGAATGCATAGTCTAAATATAAGACAGTGGTATCATTAAAAATTTGGAGAGGGAGGAGGAAAGGAGAAACATTTCAGACAATTCAGTTTTAACTACTTATAGAAAAAAACAAAGCTTTTGATATGGTATCATTTTCTCACAGCTATGTTTATGTTTGTATGCTTTTATTTAAATGGGGTAACTTAGAAACTTTGACCTTGACTAATTTGAAATAGTTTGAGCTATTTTCCCCACCTTTTCTTACTTCTGTCAATTAAATGCTGGATTTCATGATATATACATAGGTTTCACTGTTCTCTTTTGTTGCATTTTTAATTCTATTTTTAAATATGCAAAATTAGACAAATGGAAAAGCTATAGCCCTTAAAATACACTTCTATGACTGTTAGATAAGTTGTTGTAGTTGTTGATATGGAAAAGTCAAGTGCATCCAGGATCACTCAATCCTATAATCAAAAGGAGTAGTCATACGGAAGAGAAAGGAAAGTAAGCCTGAAATAGTATCACATCAGGGACTGATAAACTATTGTTATCAAGTAGTATAATCAATCTTCTGAAAATAGGTACAGCCTTTCAGAGGAACATTGCTGCTAGTTGTTATTGACTCCCATATGACGTAGGAGTATAGCTTTCTTGAAGTTGAAAGAAATAGATAACATGAATAGAAAAAAAAAAACAGCTTCTAAGCATTGTCAAGAAAAAATGATGTTTGTCCTAGTAAGGACAAAAAAAAAGGCTTGAATGCTGAAAATTGGGGAAAACAAGTAATTTTTCTTGATGAGACTCACTTTTGATGCAAGAATGTAGCAAAATCATTAGGAGAAGTCAAGACAAACTTGCAAGATAAGGATATCTAGATTAGAGCATAAAATATATAGCCAAAGAATGTTTTTTTTTTAACTTCCAGCTGAAGTTCCAGTTCCAGTGAGCTTGGACATCTTGGTTTCACTGGAGGAATGTTGTACTCTGATAAATATATTGATATACTAAAAAGCAAAATTATTCTCTAATTATAAAAATCAAATGATTATATTGTTAGACTCTGCCCTCCAATTCTTCTCAAAGCAAAATATACCCAGTTCCTTTTATGGATCATCACATGGCATGAACTTAAATCCCTTCAGTATTCTTTAGACCTTCTTCTGTATCAAATATTCTCAAGCTTTGTTTTTGTATCAAGTACCCTTTTGGAAGTCAGGTGAAGTCTGTGGACCCCTTTCATAGAAAATTGTTTTGAACTCATAAAATAAAATATATGAGATTAGAAATAAAACCTACGATATCAAAATACAGATTTTAAGACATTTTGAGAAATATTTTATTTTTTGAGTGAACAGTATAGATCCTGGATAGCAAGGCCTGATTTTAAGAACCCGAAGGTGACAGGTATTTCCTTGTCACACACACACACACACACACACACACACACACACACACACACACACAGAAGTTGGTGAACATTTTTTTCTCTCTTTAAGGGTCAAGTAATCTTTTTTAAAAATTTTTCTCCCTGTTTTCCCAGGGTAGTATCTTATCCTTCCCAATCTTCTTTTCTTTAACTGATCCAGAACTGTAACTCGGTTTCAATTTCCTGACATCTTCTTCTTTCTTTCTCTGTCTCTGACTAAGTTTACAACTTCTGGCAATAATTCCTTATTGCCTTGGTTCTAATATTTATGTCCTTATGCTCTGTGGTTTCAGTCTTTAATCTCAATCTTTAAATAATCACTATGAGTCATAGTAAGTTATATGAACAAATGTTTATTATAGTCTTAACTAGAACTATTCCATTAAAAAATTTATTTTGTAACAAAATGGCTCCCACAATATGGTTGCACCAAGCAGTTCAGTTACAAAAAATAAACATTTGGTTGCATGGGAAAGAGCATTGGAGTGTTTGAACGCTGTCTCTGTCACTTAATTTGCTGTGTAGCCTTTGTAAAGTCAGATCAAAAGTCAGGGATTTGGATTCTTCTTCTGAAAAGAAATCTGGAGATCAGACTAGAATCTATAATTCCCTTTTATCTATAATATTCATTGATTGACCATGCTGCTCTGGGCAAGGTGATTGATTTGGTTGTAACATAGAACTGATTTTGACAACTTTCTGCCATGATTACTTACATTTAACAAGAGAGCCTTTTCATGATAAAAAGTATCATAGAGGTCAGCCGATACTCATTCTCACCCCTGGAAAACAATGCTCTTTCCTGCTCATGGTATCATCTTTATATATAAAGAACAGTGCATCTGCATGGGCACTTATTACTTGTTGGCATTTTGATGTTTTATTTCTTGGGCTAATTATATAATCTTTTTGTCTATACAGGATTTTTAGAGATAATTCTAAGTAAGTATCTATACCACATTTCTAAATGTAGTATTTTGTTTGGTGGGCACCTATTCATCTTCCTATATTACTTTTTTTTAACATATCAGCAAATTTTCCATATGACTAATAGGAAAGAGTGAGACTCAGTAAGTTGGTATTATCTGTTTTTTATAGAACCACAAAGCTGTCAGGTCACAAAAACTCATTAAACCATCTACCAAAGCGTGGAGGTGTTCTGTTGTTGTATCAACAGAGGAAAAAGTGTCCACAAAAATGCAATCATACATCCATTAAATATTGAAGTAAGTAGAAGTAACACAGAAATTAAATGGAATGGTACTGTAGATACAAGATTTATAAAATATGACATTTCCAAACTACTATATTTACCCCTAAATAATCAACCCAATTCAACAAACATCCAATAAATGTTTATGTGAAAATCACAGTGCTATATTGGGTATACAAAGATGGAAAACAAAACCGTCCCTGCCCCCAGGAGCTACTAGTAGAGTGTGAAGGGTTAAGCCTGTGTGATAAATAACAATATAAATTATTTTAATTACCCTTTCTATTATTAGCAACTTGAGAAATATAAAAAAAAATGAACCTTCCCCTATCCAAAAAAGGAAGGAAAAAATTGCATACAAAGCTACTAATCTCTACTACTTACAGTAGTAGATGCATGGAGAAATATTGCAGCTGAAAGGTTTTTTTTCCCATTTCTCTTTCGACAGGCTAGTACCATAATTTCACTTCAAGTCTTTGACTATAGAAGCTCTTGTTATCTTGTGATGCTCGTGTTTGAAGATTATCTTCAGGTCCAATTCTGGCAGCTTACATTGACTTTCCTGTCTTCATTCTCCTCCTTCTCTCCCTTTTATAAAGTTCTGGAATGAACTGAAGAGCTCATTTCCATTTCATTTTGGTTTTCTCTATCATTTGTCTTTTTGGGGTCCTTTTCCCATACTTGTTGGGTTTATGTGGAAGAAATCAGCTTTTTTATGACATTTAATTTGCAATTTTAACCAGAACACATAAAAGGCAATTTAGAAAATGATTGCTTGAAAGAAGTCAAACAGAATGAATGTCTTATAAAGTTTAAATAGTGACTCAATAGCATCTCATCCGAAGCCATTTGTTTTGAAAAAAAAATCCTGTCCAATTGGCAAAATACAAGTTTGTTAAATAAATGTGGAAGCAGTGGCAGAAAAAAGGGTAATACCAGTTCCCATTTCAGCCAATTCTACTCAGAGACATGTATCTAGTAGTAATGAATTTATTTGCAGTTGTGTTGACATCATTGAAACTGCTGATTTACTATATTCAAGGCATGCACATTATCAATCTGGTACCCAATTTACATAAAAAACAGGAACCTAAGAATCTTCTTATGTAGGACTCCCCTAGGAGCATATACAGCACATATTATTCCTTTGCCAGAACATATTCTGGGGCTCAGCGTTGGGTTGTATTTTCCAGCAAACTGTCAGTGAGTCTTGAAAGAGTAATTTGTAGGCATCTATCAATATGGTGTTATGTACCCATACTGGACACAGAAGATATTATGTGAAACAGCAGCTGGTGATAAATTATGGTGATGGTAAATAACTATAATATTGCTACTGAATTCTACCCAGTACCTCTCATCTAGGCATAACAATCTAACATTAACCAGCACTATAAAATAAAACATAGCATTACAAAATAGAATCAATAAAAGGACACAAAATAACTTCTCCAATATCCTTAGTATATATGTCCCATATTACTGGTTATCAGAGAATCATGTGATTATAATAAAAAAAAATCAAGGAAATATTTCTTTCGTATTTTCATAAAAATGCTCTTAAGAAACTAGGGAAAAACACACTACAATGCACCTATAAAATAAATTAGCTAGAGCAAGGTGTTTTCACAAGAATTATCAAAAGAAAATGTAGTTTGCAATAAAAAGTTTTAACTAAACTTCATTAGAAATTAAGTAGAGAAGGCGCGTACTTCAAAATAAAGCATGGTGAGTGGAAGTAAAGAAGTAACTGAAAATTTATCATTTTGTTTTCATAATAATAACATATTCACATAGTGTTTTTATAAGAGATGGAAGAAATTAATTTTTCTCTGAATCGCTTGCATCTCACATAGTTTATACACATGTGTATGCGTGTATATATGCAAATGTTGTATATGTGTATGCATACATGTATGTGTATACACACCATAACTATATGTAAACACACATTTATGTGTAGACACATTTGATCTAAATTGGATTAATGCTAACAAATGATACATATTTGCTTCATTTTGAACACTTCCATAGGATCATATTTGATCTTCACGTCAGTCCTGGGAGACAGGAATTATTATTTTCATTCCAGTTTTAAAGATGAAAAAATGAAAACTCATAAAAATTAAGTGCCTTGGCCTGGGTTCAGTCTAGTGTTCTTTCTGCTACAGCATGTTGTGCATATAGTACCTTAGTGAAAGATAACAGTTGATAAACTGCAATGACAGTTCACTCTAGGAAATATGAGGTGTAATCCATATTTTATCCACTGAATTTAAATGGTACAAACACCTTACTTTCAACAGAAATACTAGTGAAACAGCTAAATACTTCAGTCTAAATTATAAGGAATTTAAATTCAATTAACCTTAATTAAGCATTAATTGCTTAATGTATTTCAGCACCACAAGAAAGGATAGGTCCTGAATCTTTTGTAAACAGATTGAGAAATTAATTAATTGATCAATTAATATATCCTTTTATCCACCCATTCATTCATTCAAGAACAATTTGTTGAATGCACAACTTTGTAATAGATAGTGTGGAGAATAAAATAAGAAGTAGATTCCATAGTCCCTGTCCTTGAGGGCTTTATAATCTAACCTGAAACAAGATGTCAAATGGAGAGCATGAATATACAAGGTATAATTATGAAGTTACATGACTGATATTTTAATAAACAGAACTTATATAGCATAATTAGTGGAGTCTTCTTAAACATAAACAGCTAATTTAAATGTTGAAAAATTTTCTCAACATATTTGGAAACTACTCTTTTGAAGTATCTTCTGAAACCTATCTTCCTGCATTTATTACATAAGACATCATTCATATTCATTTTGTTTTGTCCACACAATATCTCTGGAGCCTATTAAAAACAATGCAGAATGTAAACATCCTCAAAGAATGCAAGGTAAGGAAGAGATCAAGCTGTGATGGAATTAGTCACAAAGGGCTTTTTGAGGAAGCAATTTTGGATACAAGCCCTTTAAAAATGTGTTCATGGTATCTTTTGTTTTTACATCAAAATAATTTAGAGATGTAGCCTATTCTCTCACACAACCCTACCAAAACTGGAGCCCTCCTTTGTAAAACAGAAGAAGAGTTAAATAAAACTGACCAACACCTGACAAGGTATGTCATATTATACAGTCATACCTCTATACTGAAAGGAAGGAAATGTTTTTCATCACCTCTTCTTTGGGGAGAAGATTGGTAACCAGAATTACTAAGAGGCTGTCTTT
This sequence comes from Trichosurus vulpecula, assembly GCF_011100635.1. Classification (NCBI taxonomy): domain Eukaryota; kingdom Metazoa; phylum Chordata; class Mammalia; order Diprotodontia; family Phalangeridae; genus Trichosurus; species Trichosurus vulpecula. The sequence continues at coordinate 503,764,532 of NC_050573.1, read as the reverse complement.
CTTTTGGTGCTGAAACTACTCTCAAAGGAAGTGATACATAGATTGGCAGAAAGCAGGTCAAGAGCTAGTCTTGGAGGGATGAAGAGGTGGTGATATGAATCAGAGATGGCACAGGCATAAAATCAGGAATGTAGAATTGTTTATTGTTTACTAATCACCCAATGGTAATATTCACTAGAATTGTGAGTCTCTTTATAGCTGACAAACTAGGTAATCAAGGAAAAGAAATTTCTGAAAGACCATTCTTTAATATGATAGCAATTGAAAGTGGAGGTAGAATCAACTGTCATTTAATCAATTAAAAAAAAACATCTAAGCAACAGAAGTCCCTTCAAAATTTGGTTCAACAATAGGTGATTGAATAAAAGTCACAACAATGTTTTTTAAAATGGAATTGTTTGTTCCTTGGACAAATTCAAATCAGAAAAGATGGGAAACTAAATCAATGGAGAAATCATTTGAGCTGGTATAGGAAAAAGTCAATTAATCTAAGGATGAAATGTTCTTAACCGGTGAAAGTTTGAACAAAATGCCAGAGCTTAAGAATTCTATTAGACACTATCAGATTTTATAGTCTTGAATTGAGTAGAATTAAGGTTTTGATATAAAAGAGAATTATTCCTTATAATCAGGTGAATCTTATCACTTTTGCGATTTATCAATTATACAAAACCTTTATACTTGAATGAAGTGAATTAAAAGCTGTTTTAGGACTTTTTAAAGTTCTGTATAAACTTTTATTAAGCATTTAATATTCCAGTCCTAATTAAATGATTCATTATGGTGTGGAGCAAAATATGATGACTCTCATGTCTACATAGCCAGCTCCAATCTCCCCCTTGAACACCATTCCTAAATTGTTATCTATTGGGCATTTCAAATCATGTCCAATAGGCAATTCAAATTCAACAAATCCAAAACAGGACTCATTATATTTTCTCTACATCCCATGTCTCTTCCAAACGTTTCTGTTTCTGTTGAGGAGACCACCACCTTTTCAGTCTCAGGCTTGCAATTCCAGTGTCATTCTCAAGTTTACACTTGAATGGGGTAGAAATGAATGGGAATGGTCATTTATATAGTGCCTGTGCCAGACAAGTGCTAAGTGCTTTTACAAATATTTTCTCACTCATTCCTCACAACAACTCTCTGAGGTAGGTGCTATTATCATCCCTGTTTTCCAATTGAGAAGACAGAGATAAACAGAAGTTAAGTGACTTGTCCAAGGTCACACAGCTACTAAGTATCTGAGGCCCAAATCAAACTCAGGTCTTTCTGACTCCAGTTTTCCTATACTTTCTTCCCTTTCATGTAGTCTACAATTGAGTGGAACTAGCTTCCTTGCTCTTCTTAGGACTAGACACTTTATCTCCCAACTCCACACATCTGTGCTAGCTATATGCTATGTCTAGAATGCTTTTCCTCACTACTATAGACTCAGTTTCCCTGGCTACCTTCAATTCTCAGTTCAATCCTCATTCTTTTTTAGCAGACTTTCCCTTTTTCCCTAGGCTGTGGATCCCTCATAAGATTATCTTCTATCTACTCTGTGCAGAACTTATAAGTGCCTAGTTAATTACTTATGTCTTCCTCATTATAACATAGACACCTTGAGAAGAAAAACCATGTTCTTTCCTTTCTTTATATCACCAATCCTTAGCACAGTGCCTGGAATACATAAAACAAAAAAAAAAATTTTTCTTAACTAACTGACCAAAATTCTGGTGGCTACCTATGATTATTAGGATTAACTAGAGTCATTTTTGCTATAATGTATGTTTTGAAAATGCAAATTTGATCCAACATAATTGATATGTTAGCAAACAGTTTAAGTATAACTCAAGTTTTAGTTTACTTGTGCCCAATTTCTTCTTTGAGAAACAGTGAGATATGCAAAAACAACAACAAAAATAAAACTGTACAACTTCACAACTCACAAGCTACAACCTTTTTGATATCCACTTCCCCAAGCAAACTTTAAGTCTTTGTCAAGGTAAAGTGCCATATTTATTGAATATCTTCTGGTACAGTAGGAGCTGTAAGCCAAGAAGGACTACTCTATCCCATCTCAATCCTGTAACCCCCTTTCCCTTATGGTCTCTTGTCCAAAGGTCTGCTTAACTTGTTTGTACCATCTGAGGCAGAGGGCAAGTTACAGGCTTAGGCCTCAGAGGGGTAACAGTTTATTGTCATATGTATGTATTTTTAACTATTTAGCATAAAACTCTGCTACCATGTTTACTAGTTTTCTCTCCTTTTAATGTGTTACTGATGGAGTTTTTGAGCTTTGTGGTCCTAACCCCATTTTCCCCATAAAGTCTGGTTATTATTGTGTTATTTAGTATAGCCTGGTGCTTTTGGGGAAGCTGAATGTTTCAGTAGAGTAGAACTGCCTGTGGAGTCTATTTAGATTTTAAAACCTTTACAACTTAGCCCCAACCTACCTTTCCCACTTTATTATATATTTCCTTTTTTCCTATGCTCTATAAATTCTTGTTCCTTTCATACAACACTCTCTTTCTCACCTCTATGCCTTTGTTCTTCCTCACACACAGAGTACACTTTCTCTTCCTCTACCGCTCCTAGAATTTCTTACTTCCTTCAAGGTTCAATGCATCTACAATATTCCACAAAAAGGAAAAAAAACACTTTTTTGATCCCTCCCTCTTTGTGGCCTCCTTCCTTAAATCACTTCATATTTATTTTTCATTTATTCTATATTTCCTTATATATGTACACATAATCTTCCTGGATAGGATGTAAGTTCCTTGAGGTCTGGGACAATTTTGCTTTTACTTTTGTATTATACTTAGCACTTAATTCAGTTACTGGAACATAATGAATCCTTAATAAGTGATTGCTGATTGTTTTATTGAATATAAAAGGACATGTCAGTAGACACAGAGATCTAATAGATGCTAAAGAGATTAAAAATGTCAAGTGGGACCCTAAAGAAAAGTTAGGTCTTCTGCCCGAGGACCAAATCAACTCAATAAGCACAAACGCATCACTACAATGTTGAACATTAGGTAGCAAATCTTTTGGCAGTGATGATCAATGAAATAGTAAAATCCCAAAAGGGCCTCAGTGCACTGTGACCTGCTTCTTCAGTGATGACATCATAGTGGCCAATGGGTATGAAGAAAATTTTTAGAACTTGTATAAATACCAGTTTGACCATTACCATTAGTAATATTGAAACTCCTCCATTAATTGATGAATTGATACATTCTTTGAGAAACTGAAAAAAAATCCATTTGGATATCTTTTCTATATAAAGAACCAGAAAAGAAAGAAATTCCACCTAAATGGAAGCATGCCTCACAAGTTCTCCTTGGGGAGACAAATAATCCAGCTGTCAGAATCTAATTCATTGTGTGCCCAAAGGCAATAAAAACTTCATTTCACTGTTCACTTGATCATCTCACCTTGTCATGATCACAATGAATGTAAACAAACAAGCAGGATGAACATAATTGCCATTTATTGGTCAACATCTGTTGCAGAAGATGAACAAATGGAGAAATTGTTTAAACATTTTGATAATACTCTCTGAATTAAGTCTTAAAATCTTGTTGATCATTGACTCCTATATACAGATAGACAGAAGATAGCAAAAACATGTTGGAAAACTTAGTTTCTTAGCTTACTTTCATGGACTAATCTGAATCCTCTAAACTGAACATCAGTGTTTCTTCAATCATAAGTGCTGGAAGACATTAGAGAAAATAAATACCAAATAGTATTAAAAAGGACTATTTTAAAGGTCATAAAACAACTGGTGACAGATATAGCAACCTTCTCAGAATCAGCTGTCTGTATACAGTTAGGATATTGACTAATTAAAACAAAGCTCAAAATAAAAACACATTAGGAAAAAGAAAAATAAGAATGTATTACATATGTCTGTAGCAGTTCTAAGTTGAACTATCAAAAGAGTTAATATCTCTCCCCAACATAGGAATGAATAAAATTAAAAGCACGGACCCTGACATTCACTATTTCTTAGAGACCTTTAAACAATGGCAATCACCATGCAAGGGAGCCAATAAAGCCCAGAAACTGTCTTGGCCAGTAAATGCATTAACTCCTTGGCAAAAGGCTTGTCAGGGACTGTTAATGTTGATTTAAAGTACAAGCTTGTTAACATGACAATGGAGAATTTTGAGCAGTGTATCATTTCAAAGCTAAAAAAAGTGTAAGCAAAAATCAGGCAATCATATTCCTCATTATCTTTTGTGTACTATAAACTGGCTAATATGAACTGCTTGTTGTTCATACTTGACTTTAAACTTCCTTTACCCATAAACCTATTATGCTGTCACTCTTCACCCCTGACTCTTGGAATCCTGTGGTCTGTTTAAGCCTCGGTTTAGCTATCACTGCCTATAAGAGGTATTTCCTGGTTCTCCAGTTGTCAATCGTACCATTTCCTCAAACCTTATTTCTCTATATTCTGCATGTAACAGGAGACTGGGATTACCAAAAATCCTGCTTATAAATATAAATGGAATATTCCACCTAATGCAGTATACCAACATGGACTTGAAAGCAAACAAAAGTATTGTTTCTAGTTTGCTTACTATATGAAAAAAAAGAGAATTCTAATTGGCTGCTGAGCAGTAGTTGAGACTGCTTACAAAAGGCTGATGATGATGAAATCCCTGATGATCTGGGAATTCTTTCCTGCCTGTCTGGTTTAAGTAAGAAAGACATGCCATAAAATTCTGTGTATGGAAAGAGGCCTTAGGGCTTCATTCCTCTACTCAAGTTGACATGTGGCTTGTGAATATAGGCCTCTTTTCTTCACCTCTTTGTATTTGTTCTTTCCTGCTTTTAGGTAAAAGAGTATAAGAATAGACTGCAACACTGTAAATTTTGACATATCAGCAAAACAAACCAGCAGATATCTGATAGTTAATAATACCAAATATTGTATACCACCAACCTCCAGGAGGAGCAAAGTCCAAAACAATCTACTTGACCCAATATACTAATAGATGTAAAGGAATCAAATGGAAGAAGTACCTACGAATCCAATATCTATGCCATATTAAGTGAACTTGATGGGGCAAATACTTTGGAGAACTGCTTTAATATTGAGCCTATTCTCTCTAGGGTCCAAGATGGTGGGAAGGTACTCTCAGGGTTGAAAATATTTTATGGTAGGGTGGGAGGGTACTCCCAGGTGAAAATACTTCATGACTTCTATTTTGCAATATTTTCTCAGTAAATATCAGTAAACCAGTATAAAATATAAAATCAAAGATATATATTATTAGAAATGGAAAAGGGTGTGACGTTCATGCAATGAAAATGAGAGACATCTGATAAACAGCATGAGTATGATAATGATACCCATAAAATACTAAAAGAGTCATAGAAAAGCTTCATGAACTTTAAATTCAATTTATCTGGTCAAACTATGGAACATCTATGATAGCAAACAAGCAGCATGAAGAGGCATAGAGAGATTATGCCTTATATTTATGGGACACATATCTACAAACAGGATTATAGATCAATCTCAGAATTGAATAAAAAGTTTATTATTATCTTACCAAATAGAAGAAATGTAACATGGTACATCATTCATAGCTCCTTGGATCCTTTCTCCAAGGTCAACAATATTTTTTATTGTGAATTTACATGGTGTTAAGTAATGTTCAAAAAAAAAACAACCTGATTCTTACATAACCTAGGAAAGTAAGAATTATTATCTGCATTTTCTAGATGAGTAAAATAAAGCTTACAAAGTTCACATAGCTACCTGAAGACCACAGGGCTAGTAAGTGGTAGAGATAGCAATGAAATCCAGATCTTCTTAAGCCCTTGTCTAGTATAGTTAATTACCTAATTTTTTCCCCATTACCCTACCTATGATTGTATATATTGTCTCTTACTAGCAAGCTGGAAAGAGAGAAAAATTACACAATTGACCCATTTGTCTATTTCCAATATGAATGACTAAAAAATAAAATGACTAGATCTTGCAATTTGACTTTAGTTTATCAGCATGACCATGTTACAACAGAAGCAGAGATGGGCTTGGGGGTGGAAGGAATAAGGAATTGAGAGACTAAGACTTCAGGCAAAATTTTCTGCTTCCAAATACCTATCTGGAAGAGATTGAATGGTTAGTGAAACTTTGAAGTTATAGTGTAAGTACTGATTAAATCCATGACAATTAACGACTTCAAGTATCAAGAGGCTATATTGAGAGCTAAATTAAAGACAGCAGCTCTGGCACAGGGATAACCCTTGGCCAAATTTGGAAGTAAGGAAATGTTGCTTTCCTCACCTTCCCAGCCCCCTTAAAATTTCTCTTTTTGCCCTTATAGCATTCTCATGCAGTTCCCTCCAGGGTCCCTTATGTGAAATCCCAATCAAGACTTTTTTCTTCTTCTTCAAAGATTATAGGCACTCAAGTCTAGGTGAACCTTTCCTGATTGATTCATTCCACTGAATTTGCTTGACTTATTCCCCCTCCTCACAGGGTCCTATACATTCTTAGGTGACATCTAGCTAATCTGAACAACTATACTCCAATTACTGGTAATAAAGTTTTGCTCATTTCTAAAATAAATGGATTAAATGAACATCTAGACAATCAATAACTTCTCACCCAACTCTTACATTTCTGACTTTATTATTCTATGACTACAGTATAAACATCAACATCTTCTGCAGAGGACAAGGCATTAGAAAAATTCTATAAAGATCTCGGTATGACTCTCAAGTTCCTCTTCCTCTGCAAGAGATGTTGGTGAACAAAATAAGCTGCAGTTCTTCGTGTATTTTGATATTCAATGACACCACCGAAAAATGGCTTGAGAAGTTGATGGGGAATATGTTGGAAAATACAGGTCAAGAATAAGTGATCAGAGAGGCCAAAGTCTTGCAGAGTACACAGAAACCTTATGGCTAGACATCATGAGTATTTTATTCAAGAAAAGAATGAGGAATACCCAGACATGCTGAGCACTTAATAATATAGTAACAACAAAAATTAAAGTGAATATGTTTTAATGCACTAAAGAATCCTCATTTCTACTGTGAGATTCACTGTCAAATGAATTGCCTGTGCACAGCTGAGTGCACTGAATTATTAAGAGAAAAAGTAAAAGAAGGTAAAGATAAAAATGACAATAAAAGCAAGAGAAGTATGTTATCCAAGTAAGACAACTGATAAAAGGGAAAGAGAACTTTCACTGGAGTTACAGGATCTGCGTTTAAATCCCACCTGTTGCATTCCCTACCTGTATGACCTTTTGCAATGCGCTTAAACTCCCCAGATCTCAATAGCCACATCTGCAAAATGAGGGAGTTAATCTAAATGGCTTCTGAAGACCCATCTAACTCCACATCTGTAATCCTGTGATATCATGAACTCTAACTTGGCCTTGTTAAACAAACTACTGATACTAAAAGTGGACTCCAGAGGAGAAAGCAATAGTATTTATAATAATTTCCTAATGAAAAAGAATAATATAAATAAATTAAATATCATAGCAATTAGACCACAAAAGCCTATAATCCATTGCAGCAAGCAAACACAATCTCCTTGATGAGCAAAGTAATATAACAGTCAAAATAAATAATGATTTTGACTATAAATCCAACCCATTTGTAAAATTATATGGAAGAAGGTGGTAGAATATTATAAATAATAATACTACACAAAACAACAAAAATTAGTAGAAGGAAAATCAAATTTGAAGTTTGACAAAATCAAATTTGATTAGAGACCCACTGAAAGTCATCCTGAGGACATTAAAATTTGAAATTAAAGAGTTGAAAAGAGTTGAAAGAGTTGAAAAGTAGAAAAATGTAAATAAAGGTTTTGGTAATCAACTATCTCATAAAAAAGTGGAGCCATGTCATTCGACCTCTCATATCCCAGACTGAGATATGCTCTATGAGAAAGTAGAAATAATACAACAATGGATAAAGCAGGTAGATTAGATTACATATACACAGATGCACTGGTAGGTCAATTGTAAAGTCATTTGATGGAGGGAAAGATACCAAGGGCCTGAAAAAAATAAACTCAGGTCATTTTATTACCAAAGTTGATATATCATCAATTACCAACCAATATATTTGCCTGCTTTCCCATTTTGAAACTTAGCTCTACATACATATACCAAGAATATACTTGACAAAAAAGTGTGATCATGAAGTGGGTTGGCTTTTACCTTCTACACGTTTTCCTGTAGATGATCACATCTGTATAACTTGAGCCCGGCATGATCTAGACAATAACAGATGTGACCATACTGCTTCCTAATATTAAAACAAACAAAATACATTTGGTTCAGTGGAGCAAAATGTTATCTTAAAATCTGTTTTCCAGTAAGGTGTCTGCTATGCTTATGCCAGTAATCATAGACCATTTCTTGAAAGATGAAACAAAAGAGGCAGAAGTTTCATGCTTTCATTTCATGGAGTCCATGAACTTTGATAGGACAAAAAATTACATCTTTCACTACAGTATTTTACTTATGTTTTTAAACAAGAACCTCTGAGACATAATGTCTCAAGAAATGGTTTTATAATTGTGAGTGTTTTAATTCTTTAGGTGAACCAACTCAGTGGGTCAAGGCACTTGCACTACTTATGTAGCTATCTTTTTCATCTGTGTAGGGGACTGACCTTACTTTTATACCTGCCTTCTAGAATGCAAGAAAAGTGATGAATTGACACAAAACAGAAAGCAAGTCTAGGGGTACTTTTTTAAGAAATCTAGGCTTAGGTCTTGGGTCTTAATGAATCATGTTTTCTTAGTTACCACTTACATTTCAGAATTAATCCAGGGGAACTTTAACTTGGACCTTAGGGATTTCTTCTTTACGAATTTCTAAACTTTATTTGTCCTTTAACACTCGGATCAAGTTCTGAGTCTTTAGTCCCTGTCCTAGTCTCTACTGAGGATTCAAATCCAAAATCTGAGTCTCAGCTAAACCATAAAGAGGGGGAATGAATCTAGGCGATAACAACAGCAGCAGCAGCAACACCAATAACATTAATGAACACATATTTGTGTTGATAAAACTTGGTGATGGTTCCCATTCCAGAGGATCACTGAAGCTCTAAGTCAATTCATAAATGGTTGCTGATGAGTCCTAAGACTATTTGAGAGACTATTTCATGTCCTCAAAGCATCCATGGATTAGACATGTTCCTCTGAATGTTACAATAATAGGAGAGGGGATAAGGAAATAAGCATTTATATAGCACCTATTATTTGCCAGGCACTGTACTAAGAGCTTTACAAATATCTTATTTAATCTTCACAACAACCATGTGAGGTAGGTGTTGTTATTAACCATGTTTTAAAATTGAGGAAACTCAATTTTGAGCTGACACTTAAAAGACACTTTCAGAAAAAAAAATGTCAATCTGAGTGAATCCCTTAGATTGATCCCATTTGCACCTCCAGGATAACATAGAAGGCCTCTCTCGATCTTCTCTCTAGCTCTTCCTACAAATGAATTTTAGATTGCAACATCTTGATTTCACAATTGAAATACACAATTTGATTTGGGTGCTTTGGCTATGAAATTCCTCCTATTATCTTTCAATTAAACCAATGAACACAATGCAGAGTGCACAAACAGTGCTTCAGTGATCCAAGGAAAAGGGAGCCTTCTCTCATATGCAGCAAACAAATAGCAGCCAAGCTATTTTCAAGTTGGCCTTATTCATAAATAAATGAGATTCAAAGTGATTAAAGTATAGATGAAGTAAAAATTTTCCCAAGTTATACATTTTTCTTTACTTGCATTTACACTATAGGTCACCTACAAAGCTTCCCTTAATGTCATGGTTCCCTTTGGTTCCTTTTAGTTACTATGTTAACCAGTATCATCTTTTCATAAATCTTGAATATAGGGAAGAAAAACAAGAACAACAAACCCACTGGGAAAAACTTATGTGTCACTATGTATGATTCATTCTTTGACTGATTTCAGTTATTTTGTTGAATGATACTAATGTACCTGAGCATCCACCCACTGAGTGTAGCACATCAGTCACAAATCTTTTCTTTTAAGAGCGTTGGTCTTTTGTGGTGAATGATGGACTTCGAATGATGCTGAAGAATAATGTAGTATTCTAGATATAAATCTGTTCTGTTGGACATTGATGTTCTAAACATTTTTGTTCATATGTGTCATAAATCAACAATAACACAGCTAGTAACAGCACAAGGTGTGTTTCTTGCCTTTTCTACCTTCCCCACCCAATCCTCTCTATATGATATGCAGGTGTTTTTTTTTTTTTCTTTCTGCCAAAATAAGGTGGCAGCTCTGGACAATCTTACTGTGTTGTGTAAAGTGAGGATAATGGTGTGAAGTCAGATTGTTGGTCTAGAAATGTTATTGATTGAAAGCATGTGTGTGTGTGTGTGTGTGTGTGTGTGTGTGTGTGTGTGTCTGATATGATAGGAGTCACCATGGAGATTCAAATATTTATTTTTGAATTAAGAAAATACAACCAGCGCTTTAGTCATGGGAGAATGAGTGATGAAATGCCTGGTTCCCCAAAATGCACACACATACATGTGTTTATATATGTGTGTGTGTGCATATATGTATGCATATAAACATATATACATATGCACACATTTATATATAAATATATGTGTGTATATGTATATATGTTTATATATACATATATATACATATATATTTATAGATACATATATGTATATATACATATATGTATATAAAAAGATATGTATGGGGATTGAATTAGTGGGGCAGTCTTTTTAAGGTAATTGTTGCCAATATTTTTAGTTATAACTCTCTCAAATTATTCTTAAGGAATTGGGTATTCTTAAGGCAACGGAACTTTCAGAAGCGAATGAACATTCCTTGATAAAATTCTCTAAGGAAATTAAAAAGCCCAAATGTTGAATATTCATGTTAAGTAAGGGTAAAAAAAAGAAATTCTCCTTAGTCTATTTTCAGAGTGGGCATGGTAGCCATAGCCTGACTAGTAGTGTTGAGCAGAGAAACAAATATTTTGATACAAATGACAACTCTTTCTCTCTTGCTTATAAAAGGAAACAAAGGTTTTTGATTGCTGCTTTGCTCAGTTTTATAGATGTTTTGAGGTGTTTGATACCTTTGATGTATGATCATTTTCTTTAGGCACTAGGAAAATCACAGCTGGATAGTTCGTATTGTTGGTTTCACTGCAAAATATTATTTATATAACATAACAGAATAGCACATTCCAGAAGACAGGATAGACCAAGGAAATGTGGAGTTCTTTATTTTTTGCAAGTATTATCTTTTAAAAAAAAAGTCAAATCAAATATCTAGGCTCTGAGAAATGCTGAATGCTGCTAATATTTTTTTTTCAAATATGAAATCAAGTCACCTGAAACCATATGCATATTACTAGATCATTACTTTACATTTTGTGGTATGATGAAATAAAACATTCAATTTTTTTTAACTTTGCTACATCCATTTGTCTCTGTGGTTTTTTCAAGCTGAATTTCCTCTGAAATGACCCTTGTCTTTGGCAGGAAGCTGCATAATTGTCTCTACTTAAGAGCTGACATTTCTGTGTACTATCCATTCCTCCTCCTCTTCTCTCTCTGGGATATTTCCCTTTCTTTCACAGTTGCCAGGCACCAACTGCTTTAGATAGTCAGCTGCTACCCTTCTTGTTTGAACCTGGCTTTATGTTGTCAAGGCTCACTCCTTTCTTCATGCCCTTTTTGGATTTTTATTCATATCAAGGCCCAACTTATTTCTGTTAAAGTTCTTTGCTCTTTCCTCCATGAATTTCTCTTTTCCTCACTAAAGTTTCTCTACAAGCTCAGTGCTCCTACCTTTCAATGGTCTATGTATCCTGATCCACATTTAGCTGATTGGGACTTCCCAAACATTATCATCACCTTCTTTTTGGTCCTTTCTCTCTTCTGCCTCTCCACTTTTTCAAATTCTTAATTCCAGATTCTAACTATTTAGAAGCTATTAAATTGATGTTCTGATTTATAGCCTCTGTCTTCATTGAGAAATGTGAAAGGGAGTGTGACTGCACATTCTAAATTTTCAGAAAAAAAAGTCACCTGAACTTGAAATATGTTTTTTCAGATATCCTCAAAGACTACTTTTAGAAAATCTAATGAATAGATGCCTCCTGATGCATCATTCCCAAAAGGTTAAGTGGATTGAATTATCTACTTCTTTTAAACATTGCTTCCTTTAAAAATGTAAGCCATAAATAAGATTTTTTTTTGTGATTAAATTGTTGATAGGATTGTATGTGTAGAGCAAATCTTCTTTTTCTCCTTTTTAGTATTCATTCTTATTATTGCTTCTTTTTGTTTTATAGTTGCCAGAGTTCTGTTATTTTACAAATCTACTGTAAAGTTTCATGCTGTTTCCTTTTATTGACTGAGGAAGGGAAACTTGAATATATGGTACGCAGGAGAGGAAAAGGATTCACTTAAGATTTGCGATTCCAAATTGTTGAAGTTTGAAGGTGCTTTTGTTGTTCAGTGTTCTTGAATTCAGGAATTCCCCAGATTAATTCCCCTTGATTGCAGTGACATCTATTGGCAAGGGCAGAACAGAATAATATAGTCACTGGGGCTTTGACAAAATCAGCCCAAAAACAGTTCTCTGCTCTAGCAACCAGCATTTGCTGGTTGTCTCACCACTCCCTCCCCCCTCATTTTTGTTTTTTGTTTGTTGGTTTTTCAGTGGAAATTTGTTTGGCTGAGTTGATTTACCTCTTGTTGAGAATGTTTAAACCCTGAACACTATTGCTATTCCCATTGAAGAACAGAATAACTGTTGCTTCAGACATCAATAGGTTTAGGCAAATGCAATGGCTAAGATCAAAGTAGCATTCTAACCCTGAACCTTGACAGTGTGAGAAGAGATTAGACAGCCTGTCTCCAAAGGTTCTCCAGTGATCTAAAACTGTTTTCAAGTGATGGATGGATGAGAATATGTGCATGTTTGGCATAAAAAATAAATAAACAAATAAATACATGAATAGAGATTGATAAATAAAGTTTCTTTGTTTTCAAATGGAATGATTCACATAGAATACATTTTATTATTTTTTCTTTTATTTTGAATGAGGAGAAAGAGGCATATCATTTGGATGTGAGGAGGTGAAAACAAAGGGCTTGATATCTATTTATTTATTTATTTTATAGCCAAGGGAAAGACAACATTTATTAAGGGTTTACCATAATGGGTTGTCTTAAGAAATCCCACCCTTTGTGACGCCTGTTTTCATAAGCGGCCAGATTCAATCTACTGAGCCAGGTTGAATCTGAATGCCTTCATGGAGGCAAGATGGAGATTATATTCATGAAGATTGTGGAAGGCATTGAGGGGTCATCTGGGGTAACTAGAGGAGGGGTTTAGGGGGGCACTTGAGTAGGAGTCTAAGGAAGAGCTTGATGGGACTGAGATGAGGTCAGACTCCAGGCTGGAAAATAGCTGAAGGCTACCTGGAGATGACACACAATAGAGGGCTAGGGTAACAGAGCTAGGGTATAGATATTTTGATCAGGATTAAGGGTGGGAAACAACTGGACAATAGAGGGCTAGGCTAGGCAGAGACTTGGGCCCAATGATAATGCAAGGCCCATGGCCTTAGGGGAAGGCCAGATCCAGTTGGAAGACTCAAGGGCTTGATATTTAGCTGAGCGATCTTCATTATGACAGAAAACGTTTTCTTAGTTTTGACTCAATCTAAACTCTTCTCATACTTAATGGTAAATTCAAAAAGCAGCATGAGATTACAGAGAACCAGCCTCTGAGTCAAGTTCAAGTTCATGATCTACTGACTATGAGAACCTGGGCAAATAACATTCAAGTGCCCTCATGAGCATTTAATTGCTGAGTAGTTACTATTTAGTAAAGGTGCTTTTCTTGTTTCTGTGTACAAAGTATATGTGTTTGCACTAGGATTTTCTTACACAAAATTTATTTTAAATCTGGATGCCCACACTCCCTCCCCCAGTCTAATTACTTTTGCCATGAACTTTTTTTCAATAAGTTTTTATCGATGGACATTTTTATAACACTAAAGCTTTGCCCAATATCCCTTTTCCTCCTAGTCCTACCTCCTGGAGATACATAACATATAATGAATAGCATTTTTAATACAAAAAAGGAAAAAAAAATATTCAGATGAAAAATTAGCATAACTGTCCGCTACATTGAAAAGGTCTGAAAATATGGATAATGTATATTTGTGGACCCCCTTCCTATACAAAAAACTATTTTTATAGGTACTATTTGGAGCTATGCATATTTTTATAACTTTGAAGCATATGATTTTGATTATTTTGGGGTTTTTCTTTCTGTTTATATTGCAGAATATATTGTTTTCTTTACTATGCTTACTTCATTGAGGATTTATTCATGTTGATCTTTTCATGCATGCGTTGCAATTTATTTAGCCATTCTTTAATCAAAGGCTATATACTATACTACTTTGAATTTAATTCTTTTCCATCATAAAAAGTGTGTGTATAAACACATGTATGTGTGTATACCCATATACACATACATATACATGTGTATGTGCATATGTATGTATGTATATATATTTACACACATATATGTGTGTGTGTGTGTGTGTGTGCGCGTGCGTGCACGTGTATGTTTACAAATAGGGATATTTTCCTCTTATCAATGGCCTCCTCAGATAGCCTCCTCACTGTATAAGCTTAGCAATGCCACTGGGTCAAAACTATGGGTATTTTAGTCACTTTATTTGCATAATTCCAAATTGTTTTCTTTTTTTTTATTTTAAATTTATTTAACATATTTAGTTTTCAGCATTGATTTTCACAAGACTTTGAATTACAAATTTTCTCCCCATTTCTACCCTCCCCCCCACTACAAGATGGCATATATTCTGGTTGCCCTGTTCCCCAGTCAGCCCTGCCCTCTATCACCCCACTCCCCTCCCATCCCTTTTTCCCTTCCTTTTTTGTAGGGCAAGATAAATTTCTACACCCCATTGCCTGTGTTATTTTCCAGTTGCATGCAAAAACTTTTTATTTTTGTTTTTGAACATGTGTTTTTAAAACTTTTAGTTCCAAATTTTCCCCCCTCTTCCCTTCCTACCCACCCTCCCTAAGAAGTCAAGCAATTCAACATAGGCCACATGTGTATCATTATGTATAACCCTTCCACAATACTCATGTTGTGAAAGACTAACTATATTTTGCTCCTTCCCAACCCATCCCCCTTTATTGAATTTTCTCCCTTGACCCTGTCCCCTTTCCAAAGTGTTTGTTTTTGATTACCTCCACCCCCATCTGCCCTCTCCTCCATTATTTACCCCTTATTTTTATCTTCCTCCCTCTTCTTTCCTGTGGGGTAAGATACCCAATTAGGTATGTATGGTATTCCCTCATCAGGCCAAATCTGATGAGAGCAAGGTTCACTCATTCCCCCCTCACCTGCCTTCTCTTCTCTTCCTACAGAAGTGCTTTTTCTTGCCACCTTTATGGGAGATAATCCACCCCATTCTATCTCTCCCTATCTCCCTCTCTCAGTATGTTCCTCTCTCATCCCTTAACTTGATTTTATTTCTTTTAGATATCTTCCCTTCATCTTCAGCTCACCCTGTGTCTGCTCTCTCTCCCTCATATATATATATATATATATGTATATGTATATATATGTACATATATACATATATATGTATATGTATATATATGTATACACACATACACATTCACTTATATATACACATAAACATATATATATGCATATTCCCTTCACCTACCCTAATACTGAGGTCTCATGAATCATACATGTCATCTTTCCATGTAGGAATGTAAACAAAACAGTTCAACTTTAGTAAGTCCCTTGCAATTTCTGTTTCTTGATTACCTTTTCATGCTTCTCTTGATTCTTGTGTTTGAAAGTCAAATTTTCTACTCAGCTCTCGTCTTTTCACTGAGAAAGCTTGAAAGTCCTCTATTTTATTGAAAATCCATATTTTGCCTTTGAGCATGATATTCAGTTTTGCTGGGTAGGTGATTCTAGGTTTTAATCCTCCATTTAAAGCTCCATTGACCTCCAGAATATCGTATTCCAAGCCCTTCAATCTCTTAATGTAGAATCTGCCAAATCTTGTGTTATTCTGATTGAGTTTCCACAATACTCAAATTGTTTCTTTCTGGCTGCTTGCAGTATTTTCTCCTTGATCTGGGAGCTCTGGAATTTGGCAACAATATTCCTAGGAGTTTTCTTTTTGGGATCTATTTGAGGAGGTGATCGATGGATTCTTTCAATTTCTATTTTGCCCTGTGGCTCTAGAATATCAGGGTAGTTCTCCTTGATAATTTCTTGAAAGATGATATCTAGGCTCTTTTTTTGATCATGGCTTTCAGGTAGTCCAATAATTTTTAAATTATCTCTCCTGGATCTATTTTCCCGGTCAGTGGTTTTTCCAAGGAGATATTTCACATTGTCTTCCATTTTTTCATTCCTTTGGTTCTGTTTTATAATATCTTGATTTCTATAAAGTCACTAGCTTCCACTTGCTCCAATCTAATTTTTAAAGTAGTATTTTCTTCAGTGGTCTTTTGGACCTCCTTTTCCATTTGGCTAATTCTGCCTTTCAGTGCATTCTTCTCCTCATTGGCTTTTTGGAGCTCTTTTGCCATTTGAGTTAGTCTATTTTTTAAGGTGTTGTTTTCTTCAGTGTATTTTTCAGTATTTTTGGGTCTCCTTTAGCAAGTCATTGACTTGTTTTTCATGGTTTTCTCACATCCTTCTCATTTCTCTTCCCAATTTTTCCTCTATTTCTCTAACTTGCTTTTCCAAATCCTTTTTGAGCTCTTCCATGGCCTGGGACCAGATAATGTTTTTTCTTGTAGGTTTCTGTTGTAGGCTCTTTGACTTTGTTAACCTCTTCTATCCGTATGTTTTGGTCTTCTTTGTCACCAAAGAAAGAATGCAAAGTCTGAGACTGAATCTCGGTGCGTTTTCACTGCCTGGCCATATTCCCAACCAACTAACTTGACCCTTGAGTTTTTCAGTGGGGTATGACTGCTTGTAGACTAGAGAGTTCTATGTTCCATGTTTGAGGGGGAGGTGCCAGGTCTGTCACACCAGCACTACTCCTTCCCCAATAATCCCCAACCTGGACTGGGCTTAGATCTTCAGCAGGCTGTGCACTCCTGCTCTGATCCACCACTTAATTCCTCCCACCAGGTGGGCCTGGGGCCAGAAGCAATAGCAGCTGTAGCTGCCCCTGGGGCTGGAAGCTGAACTGTGAACTCCTTTCACTCCCGCAGCTTTTCCCACTAACCTTCTCTGCTGTCTTTGGTGTTTGTGGGTTGAGAAGTCTGGTGACTGTCACAGCTCCCTGATTCAGGGTGGTAGGGCACATTCCACCCGGCTCCTGGTCTGGTTGGTCCGCACCGCTCACTGGGCTCTGCTCAGCTCCATTCCCAGTTCCCAGCTCCCAGCTCCCAGCTCCCAGAGCCCAGCTCTGTGTAGGATAGACCTCACCCAGAGACCATCCAGGCTGTCCTGGGCTGGAGCCCTGCTTCCCTCTGTTGTTTTGTGGGTTCTGCCGTTCTAGAATTGGTTCTAGATAGAGCCATTTTTATAGGGTTTTGGAGGGACTTGGCCAGGGGCTCACACTGGTCCCTGCTTTCCAGCCACCATCTTGGCTCCACCCCCCCCCCCCCCAAATTGCTTTCTAAAATGGTAGTACAACTATATCAATAATACACAAAGGTCCCTATTTTCTCACAACTTCTCCATCACTGAATATTCCCATTTTTCATTCCCATTTTGGCAAAGGCCAAATTACATAAGGTATGAAGTAAAAACTCAAGGTTGTTTAATTTCCTTTTCTCTGTTATTAATGGTTTGGAACATTCTACATGTTTAAAATTATCTTGAGAATTTTTTTATTTTCTTTGATCACTTACCATAAAATTTGCTTTCACTTTGTGGATGGAGAATCAAAGACCTGAGCTCTTTGTACAGGAGATGAAATAGTTTTATTTTTTAATTACTATTTAGCATTTTATTTTCACCCAACTGCATATAAAAACAATTTTTAACATTCGTTTTCAAAATTTTGAATTCCAAAGTCCCTCCCTCCCTCTTTCCCCCATCCCTAATTGTGAAGGCAAACCAGTTGATATAGGATATATATACATACATATACATATGTACACACACATATATATGTAGGTAGATAGATATAGAGATAGAGATATATAGATATAGATATATAATCATGCAAAATATATTTCCACATGACTATGTTGTAAAAGAAAATATAGAGCAAAAGAGAAAGAAAAATAAGTAAGATAAAAAATAATGCTTTGATCTATATTCAGACACCATCAACTCTTTCTCTAGGGATGGACAGCATTTTTCATCCTAAGTCTTTCAGAGTAGTCTTGGATCATTGTATTGTGGAGAATAAGTAAGTCATTCATAGCTTATCATCTTATAATATTGCTGTTACTGTGTACAGTGTTCTCCTCATTCTACTTATTTCACTTTGAATCACTTAATGTAAGTCTTTCAAGATTTTTCTAAGGGCAGCCTACTCATCATGTCTTCCAGAACAACAGTAGCGTATCACAATTATATACCACAACTTATTCAGTCATTCCCTAATTGATGGGAATCCCCTCAATTTCTAATTGTTTGCCACCAGAAAAGAGATGTTATATATATTTTGTACATATAGGTCCTTTTCCTTTTTTAATATCTTTTGGGTTACAGACCTAGTAGTGATATTGCTGGGTCAAAGGGTATCCATGGTTTTATAGCCTTTTGGGCATAGTTCCAAATAGCTCTATGTAATGTTTGAATCAGATCACAACTCCACCAACAATGCCCTCAGAGAGTATATAAATAGTAACTGTTTCTCTTTTGGCCAGTAATGCTCAGGGGCTTCCACTCTCAGATTTTTCTTTATTAAAGGGGCCATCCCTTGACTCACTCCTGAAAAAGAGCTATTCAGTGAATGGGCATTGCCTCACTCAAAGTGAGAACCTGAAAGACCTTACCTTAAAAGGGCCAAAGTCTCTCAATGCATCCTCGGCCATCTGCAGTCCTCCTGATGAATATCTGGTCACTTGACCCAGATGGCTGTGGAGGAGTTTTCCTTTTCTGTTCTATTGACCAATCTAATAGGTATGAGGTAGTGACACAGAAGTTTTTAATTTTCATTTATCCAACCAATAGTGATTTAGGGTATTTTTCATATGACTATCGATACCTTTGATTATTTCAACTGAAAACTGACTGTTGATATCTTTTAATCATTTGTCAATTGGAGAATGGCCCTCATTTTTTTTTTTTTAATTTGACTCAGTTCTCTATATTTTTGAGAAAAAAAGTCTTTATCAGAGAAACTATTCAAATTTTTTTTCACATTTATGGTTGCTAACTCTATTTCCCTCCATGCAATGCCCTCTTCCCTGTTTATTCTATTCTCTCTCTCCTTTAGCCCTGTCCCTTCTCAAAAGCGTTTTGCTTCTGACTACCACATCTCCCAATTTGATCTCCTTTTTATCACTTCCCCCTTCTCTTAGATATATAGCTGTGGGTAAGAAATTTTGAGATGAATTAAGTAATGCCAAACTATGGAATGTGCCTCAAATGTATTGTTTAATGTGATGTCTCAAATATATTTTAGATGTTTGAAGATCAAAAAACTATCTGGTTGCTTCTTCAAAGATAGATAGATAGATAGAGCCAGAGATATGTATGTATGTATATGTGTGTGGTATGAACATATAGATATAGATACACATACATGTATATTTACATTTTGTTTTGTTAAGCGCACTACACATTTTACTCAATATTTATCTTGAAATAGTTTACTCTGGCCAAAATATCTACCTAATTTTGATCAGTAAGAAAGCCATAAAGTAATTTAAGTCTGAAATCAAGTAATATTTGGCAAGATGAGATAGAAATAGGTCCTGTGACTTCACTAGTATATATAGCTTCCTAATGAGGTAACTCCCTCCACCAACATTTGTTATTCGTTCATTTTTCAGTTGTGTCTGACTCTTCATCTCCCCATTTGGGGTTTTCTTGGCAAAGATCTTGGAGTAGTTTGCCATTCCCTTCTCCAGCTAATTTTATAGGTGAGGAAACTGACGTACATAAGGTTAAGTTACTTGTCCAGGATCACACAGCTAATAAGTATCTGAGGCCAGATTGAATGCATGAAGATGAGTCTTCCTAATTTCAGCCTGGCACTTTTTCCATTGTGTCAAGTAGCTGCCCTCAACCAATGTAGGTTATCATATTTTCTGCAACTCATAGTCTCAGAACGTTTTCTAGAGCACTCTAAGTTGCAGTGTTTTGTCCAGGATCATATGGCCAGTATATATTAGAGTTGGAATCTGAACCCATTTTTTTCACACTTGAAAGTCAGCTTTCTACTCCAACATGACAGCAATAGTATTTAATATGATCTTTCACTAAAGTCTTACTACAGTTCCTGATAGTGGAAGAGAGGTGGGCCTGGATTTTAAAGGCTATGTCCATGGAGACCATGAGCTTTGGCAGGGTCTAACAATCTGCAGAATTAATCAGTCAATCAATAAGCATTTATTAAGGGCCAACAATTCTGCTAAGCACTAGGGATACAAGTACAAAGTGTAAAAACTTTCCTACTGACAAGAAGCTTAGATTTGGATGGAGAGAAATACACAGACGAATACATATGGAATAAATACTCTTAATAAAGACAAAGTAGAAGATAGTTTGGGACGGAAGGTACCAGAATGTCATGCTCTTGGTGGAGAGGAGAGGATCAAAAAAGGCTTTGTTCAGGTTAATGGACCATAGTTTTTACTTCTTTCTGAAAAACACCAGCCTTCATAAGTCAGAATATGTTTATCATAAATAGACTGCCCATTAGGTGATGAATGGTTTTGTTCACAGCAATTCATGAGGAACATCTCTTGACCTAGAGTCATCTTAATATGCGTCAATGGACATAATATCCACATGAATAGGATCTTAAATCACTGAAATGTTAAAGCAAAATATCATATTCTATTTTCTGGTTACAATGTGAAAAAATAGACTTAATAATTATGGTCAATATAGGCTGATAATATAGAACTCATCATAGGAAAGGATCAGTAATCTGACTGATGGACGAGCAATAAAATCTAAAAGACCCCTCTCCCCTCCCCAAAAGACTGATAATTGTATCCCTGAGAATTTAACAAAAGTGTATATATTGACAGTTATTTTAAAGAATAAAATTATAATTGTGGACATAATACTAATACTTCAGAGGCTTTGTGGTATTTCTGAACTCTTCCACATTTCTCAGTTAAGTGCAGATAGGAATGTAATTTATAATTTACAGGTAATATAGATCAATTGCTTATATACAGTGTATCCAAAACACTACAACTTTAAGTTTAGCTGCATAAATCTTTGCTAATACTTTAGGGACATCTTGTATATTTGATAAGACAATTCATTATATCTCACTCTCTGAAATACAAAATTCTTAAAGATTGCTTCAGTGATGTATTTAACAAGAGAACCTTTGGAACAAATAAGAATGTTTACATCAAGCAATCAGATCTCAGTATGTAAAATTCACCATTGGAATGAGAAATGATTCTATTTAGTAAGTAATGTTTTTTTTTTTAATCAAGAAGTTACTGCTACTAATATTTTGACTTCTATTAATATTGTACTCTTAATTCCACATTCTCTCTGAGGCTCAAAGTGCTTTACCAGGCATTGTTTCATTAATCCTTATGCTACTCCTGGAAGGCAGATAGAAACAAGTTTTAATGAAACTCATAAAAAAGAGAAAACAAACAAAAATATTTATTTGTTTGGAGTTTTCTAGGTCAGACAAATGACCTTGCTAGTATAGCCTCAAGGTAGAAAATGAAGACATCACTAAAAATGAATGAAGGAAGCACTGCAGTCTCCACAGAAACCACTTCCAATTCCCCAGGCATTTCATCTGTTGACCTCTTGTTAAAAAAAAAAAATAGTACTGCTGTTGCTCCAAAAAATTTCACTGGGGCCACACAAGTGACAGTTCTCACAGACCAAATAAAGTAACCTTACTTCTCTGATAATATATTTTCCAATGGATAGCCCAAACTAAAAAACATTGACATCAGAATGTAAACTTCCTGAAGTCAGGGACTGTTTTTCATTTTTGTCTTGGTATCCACAGTATTGACCACAGTGCCTTGCATGCAGCAGGTTCTTAATAAATAATTTTTGACTTAAACTAAATCAAATAGGGTTGAATTGAATTTATCAAATTTTGAAGTCAATGTGCAGATATAAGTGATTGTTGCTTTTTTGCTTCTAAAATCATTTCTAGCATATTTTTAATAATTTAATTGATCTTAAATATGGGCTTTAAGGAAGTTCCTTTTCAAAGAATGTGAGAATTTGTTAGGGCTACTACATTTATAATTAGAATATGCTGCAGTTGTAATATATCTGAATGTCAACAAGGCCTTTAACAAAACTTATGATAACATCATGGATAAGATGAGATGTATTTAACAAGAACAACTTTGTTAATAAATGAGAACATTTCAATCTAGTTATGAGAATCTAGACTGATTGATAGTTGGACTAGTAAGTGCTTGAAGAATTATTGTCCACCATTTTTAATTAATGGACTGATAGTAACTTGGAAACAGGCCTCTAATGGAGTGCTACAGCCAGCTGTCCTCTAGTCTATCTATTCAACAATTTAATTTATGATTTGGATAAAGATATAAATGGAATGTTTATTAAACTTGAAGATGGCCTGAAAATAGATAGCTAGTACACTGGATTCACACACACACACACACACACACACACACACACACACACACACACAAACACACAATATACGAATAAACTGTAATCATAGAGAAAAGCTCTTAATGTTAAATAAAATGTGAAAAATTAAAGTCCTGTATTTAGTTAAAAAGTATGAACATAAAAAATAGATATTCCTGGCAAGATAGTGACATGAAATATTGTAGAGGAGCTCTGATCACCCACATAAACTCCAGGAAATAACTGAAAAGAGATGCTACATAGAGCAATCAGAAAAAAAAAAAAAACCTTATAGAAACATGCAATGTGAGAACCACACAGAATGAAATAAGAAGATGCTGGGGTAAGCACTGGAGTAAGCACTTCAATCAATGGGTAAGAAACAATGAAGGATAAAAAAGACATTCTACTAAGAAAGCCAGAATGAGATCCCCTAGCTGATCTAGAAATCAGCGCATATTTAGGCAAGAAAGTCAGGAACACCTTAAGCTCCAATTTTCAGGATCCCAAAAAAGTAGATCTCAGCAATTATTTTACTAAAACTGAAGCTGGAGAAAGAACCCCACACCCCTAGTTGCATAGAGCTAGGCATGGAGAAACTAGAAGCCATAAATAGGAGATAAGATCAACAAAACACCAAGTTCCAAGCCAGGAAAGAAACACTTGAGTAGTCCTGAAACCAATATGATCTTAAACACATGGCTGGATCCTGTTAGAATAAACAAGAAAGGATGGATAAAATCCCAGTTTGAAAACTGTACAAGGAGGAGTAAGAGAATTGCTAAATCCAGAACCTGCAATAGATGACCAAGAGTCTGAGAAAAAGTAAGACTCTTGGGCGTAGGGTGTAAATCATCCCTTGCAAAATGGTACAAGCAGCAGCATCTAGTCTGCAGAGGGGAGAGAATCAAACTGGACATTTCCAAATTAGCCAACAGGGCTAGAAGAAACTGGCCTCTTCACAAAGTCCCAATCTGAAACCTGAGGCTGAAAATAAGAGTAAATAGAAGAAAATATCAAATGCTGGGAAGATGTGCTGGTAGTAAAGGGAAGACCAGAGACAAATGAAAAGAAGAGTTTAATTCTGTCCTTATTGGGAAGCTTTAGGGGGAAAATCTGCTTATTATGGAAGACAACTAGAGTGGTTATTAGAAATGAAGTAAAAGATAAGAACTAGGAATGAAATAAACATTCTAAATGGAAAAAAAAAGAATAAATAAGTTAGAGCAGAAAGTGGATGGCACAAATTTTTTTTCCTGAAAAGTAGAAGAAACTAATTAGGAATCAATGACTCCAGTAGACAAGAAAAATATATATAATAAAGCTAAAAGTTTTTAATGTAAATTATCATTTTAATCTATATAAAAATTTATAGCAGCTCTCCTTGTGATGGAAAAGAACTGGAAATTGTAAGGATGCCCATCATGTGGTAATGGCTAAAGAAGTTGTGGTATATGATTGTAATGGAATAGCACTGTGCTATAAGAAATGATGAGCTCATGACTTTAGGAAAAAAAATGGAAAAAGACTTGCATGAAATAATGAAGAGTGAAGTGAGTAGAACAAAGAAAACAAGGTATACAGCAACAGTGATATTTTTTAAGAACAACTGAGCAAATAAGTTATTTTGGCTATTATAAATACACAAATTAAACGATATATGAAAAAAAGACATTATCTGCATCCAGAGGATGAATGAAGAGAAGTATGTAAAGAATACTTTTACATGAACAGATGCATACACATACACACACATGTAGATACCTACATCTATCTATCTATACCTATTTGTATCTAATTATAGGTATCTCTAGTGTGGGGATGGGATAGAAAAAGAAATTTACATGATAATTTTCTTCTCTGTTTGAAAGAAATAGTAATTTTTGCTAGTAGATTTTCAGTTTCATGTGTAATCATCTTTTTTTATTGTACTATGTTACAGAAATATTTGTTTTATTCCTGTATTAGGAGGGCAGGGTTTATAATTTCAAAGAGGATCATATATATGTCTGAAAGGTTTGGAACTGCCAGATATAAGAAATTCTCAAGATAAGAGGCAGAAGAATCAAAGCATATATTTAGGCTCCACAGTAACCAACCCATGAACCAGCATCCCCATTTTGATATATTGATCAAAAGCTTCCAGGCCCAATAAGTCTGCCTCACAAGAGTAACCAGGAGGCCACAGAGAAGCATGATGGTGTAAAGCAAAATCATATACATGCTTCCCCTCTATGGTAAAAAGATTACCCACTGGCCTCAAGTCCTTGTTCAGCTTCCTCACATAGGTCAGCTCTGCTACCGGCAGCTCCTGCTCCTGCTTCAGCTTCGGCTGTGGCTGTAGCTGTAGCAGCCTCTAGCTCCAACGGAAGCTGTTTTTAACCATCCAGCTTCTGCGGGGGTGTAAGGTATGCCGGGGAAAGCACAGGTTCTGTCGATCTGCTTAAGCAAGGGAAGCAAGGTGAAGGGGCCGACAAGCTTACTCCAATCAAACATACAAACAGCATTCAGTTAGTTCAGGGGAAAAAGCCAAACTATTCAAGGGCACTTGTTGACTAAGTGCTAAGGAGCCCATTTTTGGTTACCAACACAATTCCATAAATTAAAAATAAAATTTTTAAAAAGTAAGGTATCTACTCTCAAAAACAACTAATTTGGAAAACTGAGAGATAATGTAATAGTCATTAAAGTCCTTTAAACCATGACCATGCAAAATACTTGGATATATTATTTCAATTAATCATGTCCATATCATAGAATAAGAAAGGGGAAAGAAGATTTAAAAAAGACATACAGATCACCTCTTGAAATAAATTCCAAATAAAAACTTCTCAGGAATGTCATAGCTCAACTCTTGAGTTTTCAAATCCATTAAAAAGTCATTCAAAAAGCATTTGTTAAGGGGGCAGAGCCAAGATGGGGGCTAGAAAACAGGGACTCACTTAAGCTCTTCCCCAAAGCCCTCCAAACACCTGTAAAAATGGCTCTGAACCAATTCTCCTTGGTGGAGGCAGCTGCAGGAAGCCCCTGTGGCTGCTTCCAGAGCTCCATTGGAGGTTGCTTCCAGCCCCAGGCCCACCCAGTGGGAGGAATCAAGTGGCTGAAAAGAGTGGGAGTGCAGGGAGCACTTTGCTGGTGCAGAGGCAGGGTTCTCTTGCTTTGCCTGCTTGGATATGGGTCACGGTCCTGGTTGGCAGTTCTCAGGGGAGGAGGAGCACTGCTGTGGCAGAGCTTGTGGTGACTGTGGAGTAGAAGTAGCTCTGAAAACAGCAGAACAGCCCCTAAAGCTTGGGACAAAGTTCTCTGTACTCTAAAAGCAGTAATACCCTGACAAAAAGCTCAAGGATCAAGTAGTTGGCTGGGAACCTGACCAGGCAGTGAAAAAGGACTCAGACTCAGACTATAGAATATTTTTTTGGTGACAAAGAAGATCAAAACATACAGCCAGAAGAAGTCAACAAAGTCTAAGAGCCTATATCAAAAGCCTCCAAGAAAAATATGAATTGGCCTCAGGCCATGAAAGAGCTCAACAAGGATTTGGAAAAGAAAGTAAGAGAAGTAGAGGAAAAATTGGGAAGAGAAATGAGAGTGATGCAAGAAAATCATGAAAAACAAGCATTTGTTAAGCACCTGCTATATGTCAGTCATTGAGATAAGCTCTGGAAATACAGAGAAAGATAAATAGCAAATGCTATTATCAAAGAGACTACAATTTAAAATGAGAGACAAGGTACAAAGTAGTATGTACAAACAAGATATAGACAAGACAAACCGGAAATATTCAACAGAGTGTAGTCACTAGCATTAAGGTAGTATTGAGGGGACAACAGTTGTTGCAAAATGTTGGATTTTAGCTAAGACTTGAAGCAAGCCAGAGAAGTGAAGAGGCAGAGATGAGGAAAGAGTTCTTTCTGAGCATAGGGAATGAGTCAAAATGCCTGGAGTCGAAATCAGTTGTCTAGTTTGAGGAATAGTAAGAAAACCAGTGTCACTGGGATGACTGTGAATTAAATATTTAATCCTGGAGGTAGCAGGGAGCCAGTAGAGTTGACTGAGTGGGGGAGAGGAATTGATGTAGTGAAAATTAAATTTTAGAAAGATCAATTTGATGGATGAGTGGGGAATGGCATTCAGTGGAGAGAACATAAAGGCAAGTGCAGTTAATGAGACCCTGGATCAAGGTTGGTTATAATGTCAGAAAAGAGAATGGGACATATACGAGAGATATTACAAAGATAAAAATGACAGGATTTGGCAACTGATTGTGTATGGGGAATGGAGGTGAATGAATGTTTATTAATGACAACTATTTTATAAAGCATGGTGACTAGGAAAATGGTGGTGCTTGCCATAATAACCAACTCCTACCTACCATTCCAGTTTTCTTATATTTTACTCCTTGACAAATACTGTTCAATCCAGTGACATTTGGCCTCCTTTCTGTTCCATGAAAAAAAAAAAACACTAAATGTCTCATCTCTGGGCATTTTCTCTGGCTGTTCCCCATTCCTGAGATGCTCTTCCTCCTCAGCTCTGCCTACTGACTTACCTGGCTTCCTTTAAATCTCAACTAAAACTCCATCTTTTAGAGGAAGTCTTTCCCAACTCCTTTAATTCTAGTGCCTTCTTTCTTTTATCTATCTATCCATCTTTCAGTCTATCTTCTTTGCAAGAGGTCTTCCCAATTAGGCTGTGAGTTCCTTCATGGCAGGGCCTTTTTTCTTTTCTTGTACTCCCTGGGCTTAGTACAGTGCCTGGCGCATAGTAGGTGCTTGATAAATTCTTATTGATTCACTAATCTCCAGAAAGCGTATGTATGTCTTTCTCTTGAAGCCAGAGTCAAAAATATGTCTAGTCTACAAAGTTGTTGTACCAAATCTGCATATACAAAAGCATTCAATGTCCAGTTATCATTCTCACCACATGTTTGTAGTGTGTTATGCAAAATGCTTCAGGCTTGGACTATTGACTATTGAATAAAAACCCAGGTTACATAAAAGAAAAGAACTTTTTAAGCCTTAAGAACAATAATAACTAACATTTGTATAGCACCTTTTATGTTCCAGGCACTAAACTAAATATTTTACAAATATTGTATCATTTTTTATTACAATAGGCCTGGAAGGTAAGTGACATTGTTATCCCCATTTTGCAGGTGAGGAAACTGAGATAAGACATTAAGTGACTTGTCTGAGGTCACTCAGCTAGTTAAATCTCTGAGAACATATTTGAACACAGATTTTCCTGACTCCAAACCTGGCATGCTATCTACTGTGCACTCGACTGAAAGTCAGTGTACTAACTTTTCATGACTTCAGAAGACTGATGATGAGCCAGTCATTAAACTGCTTGGCAGAAAGGTAGTAGACCCTGGGTGTGTAATGATATATGAATTTTCATGTATGAAATTATTTTGAAATCTATACGTACCAGAGACATGGTGTCTCAATTTTGCTGGCAACAAAGATACTTTTGATGAACTTTAGGATTGCCCTGATATAGCCAAAGACTTGTTAGACCTTGTTACTTAGTCCACAGGGTACTAACCCTTTCATAGCTTTCAAAGGTTTCATCTCTCAATTATCTTTGACAGATCAAGAAAAACACAATGAACTTTTAAATTGCATTTTCCAGTAAAGCTGGACACTACTTTTTGTTTCTTCCCCTGTATTTCTACATAAAGTCCAATAAGTATAAGTCAAAAGTACTAAAAAGACAATCAGTGAAAAGGTGAATCTCAATATAATAGGTGATTAGTGGTGTTAACTGGCCTTGCTTCTTGAAAAGGCATTCTAGAACTAGTAAAATTTGGATATTTCTGTTAGATTACTCTCTGCAGATTGAAACTTATCCTGAATTGCCTTACTATTCACATCTTTCTATTAAGTATATTACTTATGGTATATTATAGCCTCAACCAATTAGTGTTAGTCTGATCTCATCCCTGGGATCTTTGGATTTCTCTACCCCTTTCTCTAGCAGGTTCTGCAGCAGGCTATTCAAATGCATCAGAAAATCAGAGGACTTATTTATTTTACCATGACATTTTACCTTTATATTATTTATCTTTATTTTTACCATGAAAGTATGAAACTTAGAATAAGATTGCTGAATTTTCACCATTTCCAAAAAAAAATCATTTCTGTGAGATTTTCTAGCATTATTTCCTGTGATATCAGGAATTTCAGACTTGAAATTCTATATAAGACTGAAATCTGTTCATTTATGTCTCTCTAGCAATCCTTTTTTTTTCCTTTATTATCTACTTGCTAATACTGTCATACTTTAGATTTGGCCAAGACTCCACTCATTCTTCCCCAGAAATATATGGGACCATTTCAAAGAGGTATGGTAGCTTAGGGAGTATGAGCAGTGGGGCAAGGGGTAAAAGGGTGTTCTCCTGTGCAAGGAGAAAAAAAAAGGTGTTTTCATGTTCAAAGAAAATGACACCTAGAAGAGCCCTAGAGGATAGAACTAAGTGCTATCATTGGAAGTCATAATGTAGCACATTTTCAATCCATGACTGCAAAAATGTTTTATAAAACACCATCTTGCATATAAACAGGATATATGCATGAAAATAAAAGTAGATGAAGTTGCCACATAGTGCAAACAAAGGATAATAAGTAGAAAACCTGAAATAAAACAATGTCCATAAATTCCCCCCCTGGGGGGGGACTTCCTCTAATGTTGAACAACTATGGCATGTAAGACATGTAGGGAAACACAGGCAAGAATCATAAAGGATGAAAAGAGATGGGCGAGTTGTGGTTGTTATCAGTGAAAAGAGCACCCAGAACAAAAAAAAATGCCATAAGTCTCTCAAAGTTAGAAATGATCGAAATATAAGGAAGAATTTTTAGGCTTATTCAAAAATGGAAGGGGCGAAATTAAGTTATTTCACCCAGTTCTCTGTCTTTGTGCTGCTAACTTATACAACAATTTAAGGATAGTTTTGTTATTCAGCTGCTCTACAAAATAAGAGGACTTGGTCTTAATATTGGATATTCATGTAAAAAATTGGGAAAAAATGTAATTTTGGGGGCACAATTGCTTGAAAACCAAAATTACTTTAAAAGAGGATCCTCAAATTAGTGTAACTAGCTTGTAATTACTTAAAACTATGTACACAGCTCAAAATCATGTACCTGCAAAAAAAGAAATTTACTCATTTAAAAATATTTATTTTTTGTTTTCAACACTTTTATAACATTTTTAGTTTTAAATCCCCCTCTCACATCCCCAAAATGACATGCAATCTGATATAGGCTATATCATATTAAATACAATAATATTAAACATATTTCCACATTAGTCATGTTGTGAAAGAAGAATCAGAGAAAAAGATAAATAAAAAATGAAGAGAAAATAGTATGCTTCAATCTACATTCGGACTCCATAGCTTTTTTTTTTCTTCTGGATGTGGATAGCATTTCCTATCATGAGTCTCCTCCTTCTTCTCCCTTCACTCATCATCAAATCTTATAAGACTCTCCAGGTACTTCTGAAGACCATCTTCTCCTCATTTTTTAATTACAAATTTTTATTTTTAGTTTACAACACTCAGCTCCACATGATTTTGAGCTCCAGATTTTCTCCCCCCATCCCCACCTCCTTCCCCAAGATGGCATGGACTCCAATATATCTTCTACATGTAACTTCACATTGAACTTACTTACACAATAGTCAAGTTGTAAAGGAGAATTATGACCAATTGAATGAATCTTGAGAAAGAAGAGACAAAAACAAAAACAAAAAAAAAAAACAAAAACAAGAGAAAAAAACAAAAGACAAAAGAAAAATGAGAGCAAACAGTTTTCCTCAATGTGCATTCAGTCTCCATAGTTCTTCCTCTGGATGTAGACAGCTCTCTCCCTTATGAGTCCTTTGGAGTTGTCTTTGAACCTTGTATTGCTGAGAAGAGCAAGGTCTATCAAGGTTAGTCATCACAGAATCCATATATCTGTGGTGGTGCATAATGTTCTCCTAGTTCTGCTCCGCTCACTCAGCATTATATTGTGTAGGTTTTTCTAGGTTATTATGAAGTCTGTATCTTCTCCATTTCTTATAGCACAGTAGTATTCCATTACATTCATATACCACAACTTGTTCAGCCATTCCCCAATTGATGGGCATCCCCTTGATTTCTGATTCTTTGCTACTACAAAAAGAGCCACTATAAATATTTTTGTACATATGGGTCCTTTTCCCTCTTGTGTGATCTCTTTGGGATACAACTCTAGAAGTGGTATTGCTGGGTCGAAGGGTATGAACATTTTTATAGCCTTTTGGGCATAGGTCTAAATTGCTCTCCAGAATGGCTGGATCTGTTCACAACTCCATCAGCAATGTAACAGTGTTCCACTTTTCCCACATACCCCTACCCACTCAGGGTTGTGCAGAAGTAGGAAGAGGTCTGCTGCTGAAGGAGACCAACCCACCCAGGGCTGCACTGAAGTATGAGATGATCTAGCTGATGGAAGACACCTGGCTGCCCAGATTGTGCTGGCTCATGTGGTGGTTCTCCATGGTGAAGTCTGCTGGTTCCCCTAGCTGTGCTAAGTCATGTGGGGGTCATGGTGTGGACATTTGACTGCTCCACAATTCTTTGGCTCAAGATCTAGCCTAATGCTCGCTTGCTGAGAAGACTCTTGTCCTGGATTGTGCCCTCCTTTTACCCAAGTGATAGGGATGTTTTTTGCCAATTCTCTAAGTCTCCTGAACCAAAAGACTGCTCCAGCCCTTCTTCCCCCTGGCTCCACTGTTTCAGGATCTATACTACAGAGCTATTTTATTGGTGTTTGAGGATGAGAATGGGAGATTGTCAGCCATCTACTGATAAATCTACCATCTTGGCTCCCAGAAGACAAGTTCCCAATTTACCCACTTTTAAGGGAGAGATCTGACTTTGGGTTTCAGGTTAATTGCATAATGTGAAGTTTTTACTATTTGTCCTTCTTTGCTCTTTTAAAAGAGATAGGATTTCCTTCTGATTTAGCTGAAGCTGTGATATGATAATATTGAGGGAGGTAGAATGATACAGTAGAATGATGAACACTGATCATTGAATCAGAAGTGCTAAGTTCAAACCATAATTGGGCAAGTTCCTTAGCCTACAAGGGCCCCAGGTCCCTCATGTGTAAAATGTGGGGGGGTTGAAATAGAAAGCTTCTGAGGTCTCTTTCAGTTTAGAGATGCGACACTCTGTTTTGCCACATAATTTATCCATAAAGGGAAATATAGTATATACATGTCAATTCACATTCCTTGACACTCTATTAGCATGTACAACCATAGATGTAGATATTTGTGTGTGTCTACACTCATATTCCTGAGAAAATAAGGGCTATATCAAAGTATAAAATAGCATAAATATGTCAGCTTGGGGAAATAAAGAAAGATAGAAGAGCCCCAAGAAAATCTGCCATCAACATATATCATTGCCCAATACCCATAGCCATAACATTTTTGAGCATATATTCTCATGGTGATGCTCAATATTACTGTTAATTTTTTTTCCTCTGTAATTTATATACCCAGGAAAGTTTAGCTCAGATAAAGCATCTGCTGTGCAGAAAGTACTTTTTTC
Organism: Trichosurus vulpecula; assembly: GCF_011100635.1. Classification (NCBI taxonomy): domain Eukaryota; kingdom Metazoa; phylum Chordata; class Mammalia; order Diprotodontia; family Phalangeridae; genus Trichosurus; species Trichosurus vulpecula. Next base: position 503,732,117 of record NC_050573.1, on the reverse strand, counting down.
ATAATTTTGCAATGTAGATCACAAACAACCTGGTCAAGGTCAGAAGTAAATCATTAACAAAGACAAATTAATTTATTACAGGCATTTTCCTATAGATAAACCTTGTTAGAATTAGCACAGATCTTAATATACTCAGGTTTTTCTAGCCAGGCACTCTGTTTTCTTTAATGACATGTGGATTTATGAATGTTATTTACCTAAGTTTATTTGGACACACTATTTCTCAAAGGTCACATTAATCGATGTCTCAAGCATGCATGTCCCAGTACTTAATATATTCTCCAAAATTCAGAGAAAGATTCTTTGGAAATCATAATCCAGACAATGTATTGCAATTTCAGGAAAAAAAAAAAGTACTTTTTGAAATGGGGATTGTAGTTGGGAGACACTGGTGTATCTGTGAGCAGTTTTGGCTGGATTTCATTGAAGCAGTTTACCATAGGTTGTGTTTTGGGGTACAGGACATTGAGGAGACTTTGATTACCTTTCCTTGATAAAACAATCAAAATACATAGGCTGAATAGGCCTGTCCTTGGTTAACATGCTGGTCCTAAGAAAAGAAAGATTTTTGTCCGAGTGTGAGTAGGTCCGTGTGGACATATTAAAAGGTTTGATACGAGAAAGTCATTCCTGAGGGAATGTTTAAAGCAAGCTTTGCTTTTCTCATTGTCTCATTGACCAACTATAACTCACTCCATTTATCACCCTGTTAAAGTAACCTGCGTAAGTATGAAGTCTGTCATCAGGTACACTACATTTGCTGAAAGTTTTCTGCTTTAAAAAATTCTTTATTGAAAAAATAATTTAATAGGAACTGACACTTTCTCAATGCATTAATTATGTGTACATTCATGTGTGTGTAAGAACCTAGTAATAGGAAGTAAAAAATAAGAATATAGATACACATTGGTGATCATTCATCATTTTTCTAAGAACATTTGTATGAGAAAATTGGATATTCCCAAACTACCAATCTACTTATCTCTAGTGGGCAATTGTAACACATGTAGGTTTCTGCTGACTGAAGTCATCTAAAAATTGTGAGTCTGGGCTTTCAGTGAAGATGGCAATGCAAATAGTAACAGAAAAGCTAAGCTCTCCCAGGAAAACCATGATAAAAGTATCTTACACACACACACACACACATGTTAGCCCATGTAGCTAGTGCAAAACTACAATTATGCCAAAAGTTAGCTAGAGAGAATGGAGGCAATGAGAGAGGTTAAAACAGGGATGCCTTTGATAAATAATGTAACAAAGGGAAATATTTGAGGGGGTGGGAAAGAGTTTAAGCCAGAGAACAACCATGAACTCTGGAAGTTTATGGAGGCACGGAGAGGAGGAGAAAAATGAAAACTTCCCAAAAGATCTTGATACCAGCCAGAGCTCCAAAGAGAATTCTTGCAAGCTAGGACCAGCTACAGTAATCTGATGTCTTTCAATTGATCCCAGTTCTGGATTGTTAGGAAGAAAAATTAGAAGCTAAAGCCAATTCTTAGTGATAACTATTTAGGGAGATAAGATCAAGCTGCATATTGTTTGGTTCGCTGGGAGAGAGAGCAGTGAGGGCTAATTCACCACCCAAGTTCTACTTTCAAGGATATATGGGAGGCTTGAGACATTGAAATCTTGAATATTCCCCTGGGGCCTATCAGTGCCAAAGCAGAAGATGGAGCTAACTTCATATTGAGGATCATACCAAATAAATGAGAAAGAGATCCTTTGAGACCTGGACCTATGGTAGATTACAATGAGACTAAGACAGGAGCAAAAGATCAAGGAAGAGGGTGAAGCTTAGTGTCAGAAACCTCATCCATAGTAGTGACTGTAATAATATCTAGATTTCAGAGTGCTTTAAACAGGTCTTCTCTTACCTGCTTAGAGAGAAAAATGGAAGCATGTGTAAGGGGAATGACAACAATAAAAACCAGTCCAAAAGCTGAGGTTGAAAATATATGTAGACAGAAGAAGACAGAAGACAAAATAAAAAAAAAATTAGTGACAGAAGCAAAAGAAGTAAATTCAGAAGAACCACCCCACAATGACTATAAGCATGGTTGCTGGGGGTGGTGCTGGGGAGAGGATGGTTTGGCCACAAGGAATACAATTACAATTAAAAGAAATAAAGGACATGAAAAATGGAAATTTAGAATGAAATGATAGCTATAGAGTGAAAAAAAAACCTAGAGGGTAAATAAACTGCTATAAAGTAAAGGTGGTAGAAAAATTTATCCAAATACTTTGTTCCCTGAAAAACAGAATAGACCTAAGAGAATTCAATGACTCCAGGAAACAACTTACAGGAATATGGTCAAAAGATTGAAACAATATAAGGTACTTACTCTCAAAAAAAAAACTAACCTGAAAAACCTCAAGATAAGATCGTGTAAGAATCATAAGTCTCTGCTGGGAAAACTGGAAAGTAGTATGGCAGAAACTGGGAATAGACCAACATCTTACATTATATACCAAAATAAAGTCCAAATGGGTACACAATTTATATATAAAAGCTGATAACATAAGCAAATTAGGAGAGCAAGTAATAGTTTATCTGTCAGATTTATGGAGAAGGGAAGAATTTGTGACCAAACAAGAGGTACAGAACATTATGAAATGCAAAATGGTTATCTTTGATTGCATTAAATTGAAAAGCTTTTGCACAAACAATGTCAATGCAACCAAGATTACAAGGGAAGCAGAAAAGTGGGAAAGAATTTTTACAAACAGTTTTTCAGATAAAGGCCTCATGTTTAAAATATGTAGAGAACTGAGTCAAATTTGTAAGAATACAAGTTATTCCCCAATTGATAAATGGTCAAAAGATATGAACAGGCAGTTTTCAGAGGAAAACATTAAAGCTATCTATAATCATATGAAAAAATGTTCTAAATCACTCTTGTTTAAAGAAATCATCACACCTATCAGATTGGCTAACATGACAAAACAGGAGAAGATGTGGGATAATTGGAAGATTAATTCGTTTTTGGTGGAGTTGTGAACTGATTCAACCATTCTGGAGAGCTATTTGGAATCATGCCCAAAGCCTATAAAAATGGGCCTATCTATCCTTTGACCCAGCAATAACACTTCTAAGTCTGTGTCCCAAAGAGATCATAAAAACAGGAAGAGGACCCACATGTACAAAAATATTTATAGCAACTCTTTTTGTGGTGGCAAAAAAACTGAAAATTGAGGGGATTTCCATCAATTGAAGAATAGCTGAACAAGTTGTGGTATATGAATGTAATGGAGTACTATTGGGCTATAAGAAATGAGGAGCAGAAGGATTTCAGAAGAACCTGGAATGACTTATATGAACTGATGCTGAGTGAGGTGAGCAGAACTGAGACAATATTATACATAGTAACTGCCACATTGTGCGATGACTGACTTTGACAGATTTAGCTCTTCTCAGCGAGGATCTAAAACAACTCCAAAAGACTCATGAAGGAAAATTCCATCCACATCCAGAAAAGAAATACGGAGTCTGAATTCAGATAGAAGCATACTACTTGCTCTCTGTTTTATTTTTTTGTTGTTTCTCACTGTTCCTCTGGTTTGTTCTAATTCTTCTTTACAACATGACTAATGTGAAAATGTTTAATAAGAATCTACATGTAAAAAAAGAATCATAAGTCTTTCTGAAAACTATGAACAAACAACAAACAAATATATTAAAAGAAATCATAAAAATAAAACTTGCCCAAACGATAAGGATCAGATTGGATAAAGATGAAATAGCAAGAAAAAATATCATCAATTACTTCCAGAAAGAATCTCCCGAAGGAAAGGTAAAAGAATGACATTGTCAAAATCTAGTACTTCTGTATTAAATAAACAAATGAAAGTGCAAACATAAAGAAAAAAAGAAAGAAACATGAAATATAAATATTCTTGAGGAATATAAAATGATTCACATAGAGTTAAATGAAGACTTGAAACAAAATTTACTGTGCCTTAAAAAAAATTTAAAAAGCAGGGGGTAGCAACTATGATCTCTTACAGTAGATCATCACATGGTTAACAGAGATAAGCATGGAAACTATGTTCCATATAAAGATATAGTATTAAAAGCAATACTAAGGTTTAATGTATAGGCAACAAATAGTATAGCAAAGTTATTGAAAGAAACAGGGACCGAATTTCAGATACAGACACAGTAAAATTGTAATAACTGTACCTCTTTTAAACCAGAACAAATAAAATAACAAGATATATAAGCAAAAGCAAAGGATTTAACAGAATTTTAGAAAGATTAAATATAATGTATTTATTTTGATTAGTAAATTGAAATGGAAAGAAAACATTTTTAATGTGTAGCTCTAAATCTCTATTTCTACTCTATCTTTACCCAATATCTATGTGAGTATACAGATATGATATTAGTATAGATGTATAGGTCATAGCAGCATATCATATTTATAGCTATCACCGTAGGTATTATGTGCTAGGGCTTAAAAGTTTCACAAAGAAATACAGAAAATTAGCAATATTAAACACAACTTTTTCTGAGGACAACATAATAAAAATCATTTTCCATAAAGAGAGAAGTAGAAAAATAATTTAAATAATCTGATTATAAAGACATGACTTAATAAAGAACAAATCATAGAAACAACAGATAATTTCTTGAGAGAGAATGACAATAATAATACAGCACAACAAACCTTACAAATTGTTTCCAAATGTGCTTTAGGAGAAAATTTGTATCTCTAATCACTTTGAAAAAAAGACAAAATACATCAATTAATTGGTCATGAGGAGTAATAATAATTAAAAAACTTGAAAGACAAAAAATCCTATCTAAGCACAAAAATAGAAATTCTGAAAAACCTGGAAGAGATAAACAAAACTGGGGGGAAAATTAAGTTTATGAAATCATGAGTTGTTAAAATTTTATAAAATATAAACTTTTAGATAATTACATACACAGGTGTTACCAAATTGCCAATATCAAAAAAAGGAAAAAAAAACATAAGTGAAGAAGAAATACAGGAAATCATTACAAACTACTTCATTCAGTAATATACTAGAAAAAATTCACTTAAATGAAATGGATGAATATTTTGAGAACATAAAATACTGCATTCTCATATAAAGAAAAAGAACTCAATAATAAAAGAACAGAATAAGAAAAATAATTAATTTTCAGGAAAAAAATATGAATGAACCATAAGTTCACTCCCACCTTATGAGAGTAGAGCAGGAACGGGCAGATTTACAAAGGAATTCTATCCCAAAATTACAAAAAAATTAAGGACAACTTTTACATAAAAGAAGAGATATTAAAATGCCTCAGAATTATTATTTGAAATATGGTTTTGATGCCTAAACAGACTAAGATAAGTCAGAGAAAAAAAATTGTAGAACAATATCTCTAATAATGTAAATACATTGAATAAAATAGGAGCAAATAGGTAATCATAGCATATTAAGAAGAGTACACACAATAAACTGATGAGATTTAAACAAGAAAATAGGGTCATTTCAGTATTCAAATAAGAACAAACACAATAATCCAGATTAATTACTAGAAAAAATTATTAAAATGTCATTGTTTTATCAATAACTATTTTAAAAAATATATTTTATACAATTTTATATTAAAATTCTAGAAAGTATAAGAATTAATGAAACTTTCCTTAATATGGTAAACAAGTTTTATCTGAAGCAAATAGCTAACAGGATTTACGATTGAAAAATATGTAAATAAATATTAAATAAATGAATAAGTGAAAACTATACATTTTTCAGTAAGAATGGAGGCAAACCAAGGATATATTTGACAGGATTATTACAACTTAAGAACTACTAGTTATTTTAATAATATAAGTAAAAAAAAACCTTCAAGGAAAAAAGCACACCTTGAAACAAAAAAGAAGGAAATCTACTTCACAGATGATATGATGTTTGGCTTAAAAAAAGTTTATACAGTCCATTAAAGTTAATAGAAATTATGAAGTTATATAGAATAGTAGACTTTAACATTGCAATGATGCCTAAGTCAACAGCCTTTTTGTCTTTTTTGAGATTACTATATTTAATTTTAGTTTTCAACAATTATTGCTTTTTTCTTTTTTTGGTATTTTTTGAAAATCATTATTTATTTATTTAATATTATTAGTTTTCAGCAATAACTTTCACAAGAAGTAGAATTACAAATTTTTTCCCCATCTCTACCCTCTCCCCCACTCCAAGATGGCATATATTCTGACTGTCCCATTCCCCAGTCAACCATCCCTTCTGTCACCCTACTTCCCCCCATCCCCTTTTCCCTTACTTTCTTGTTGGGCAAGATAGATTTTTCTGCCCCATTGCCTGTATATCTTATTTCCTAGTTGCATGCAAAAACTTTTTTTTGAATATCTATTTTTAAAATTTTGAGCTCCAAATTCTCTCCCCTCTTCCCTCCCCATACACCCTCCATAAGAAGGCAAGCAATTCAACATATGCCACGTGTGTATCATTATGTAAAACCCTTCCAAAATACCCATGTTGTGAAAGACTAACTATATTTTGCTCCTTCCTATCCTATCCCACTTTATCCAGTTTTCTCCCTTGACCCTGTCCCTTTTCAAAAGTGTTTGCTTTTTATTACCTCCTCCCCCTATCTGCCCTCCCTTCTATCATCCCCCCTTTTTATCTCCTTCCTCCTTCTTTCATGTGGGGTAAGATACCCAATTGAGTGTGTATGGTATTCCCTCCTCAAGTCAAATTCAATGAGAGCAAGATTCACTCATTCCCCCTCAACTGCCTCCTCTTCCCTCACAACAGAACTGCTTTTTCTTGCCACTTTTATGTGAGATGATTTATCCCATTCCATCTCTCCCTTTCTCCCTCTCTCAATATATTCCTCTCTCATCACTTAATTTTATTTTATTTTAGATATCATCCCTTCATATTCAACTAACCTTGTGCCCTCTGTCTAGATATAGATATAGATATAGGTATAGATATAGATATAGATATTCCCTTCAGCTACCCAACTGCTGAGGTCTCATGAATTATACACATCATCTTTCCATGTAGGAATGTAAACAAAACAGTTCAACTTTAGTAAGTCCCTTATGATTTCTCTTTCTTGTTTACCTTTTCATGCTTCTTTTCATTCTTGTGTTTGAAAGTCAAATTTTCTATTCAGCTCTGGTCTTTTCACTGAGAAAGCTTGAAAGTCCTCTATTTTATTGAAAATGGATATTTTGCCTTAGAGCATGATACTCGGATTTTCTGGGTAGGTGATTCTTGGTTTTAATCCTAGATCCATTGACCTCCGGAATATCATATTCCAAACACTTCAATCCCTTAATGTAGAAGCTGCTAGATCTTGTGGTATTCTGATTGCGTTTCCACAATATTCAAATTGTTTCTTTCTGGCTTCTTGCAGTATTTTCTCTTTGATCTGGGAGCCATGAAATTTGGTGGCAATATTCCTAGGAGTTTCTTTTTTGGGGCGATCTTTTTCAGGAGGCGATCGATGGATTCTTTCAATTTCTATTTTACCCTCTGGCTCTAGAATATCAGGGCATTTCTCCTTGATAATTTCTTGAAAGGCTCTTTCTTGATCATGGCTTTCAGGTAGTCCTATAATTTTTAAATTATCTCTTCTGGATCTATTCTCCAGGTCAGTGTTTTTTCCAAAGAGGTATTTGACATGGTCTTCCATTTTTTCATTCCTTTGATTCTGTTTTATAATGTCTTGATTTCTCATAAAGTTACTAGCTTCCACTCACTCCAATCTAATTTTTAATCTAATTTTCTTCAGTGGTCTTTTGGACCTCCTTTTCCATTTGGCTAATTCTTCCATTAAAGGCATTCTTATCCTCCTTGGCTTTTTGGAGCTCTTTTGCCATTTGCGTTAGTCTGTTTTTTAAGGTGTTATTTTCTTCTGTATTTTTTCGAGTCTCCTTCAGCAAGTCATTGATTGTTTTTCATGGTTTTCTCACATCACTCTCATTTGTCTTCCCAATTTTTCCTCTACTTCTCTCACTTGCTTCTCCAATCCTTTTTGAGCCTTTCCATGGCCTGAGACCAGTTAGTGTTTTCCTTGGAGGCTTTTGATGTAGGCTTTTGACTTTGTTGACTTCTTCTGGCTGTGTGTTTTGGTCTTCTTTGTCACCAAAGAAAGATTCCAATGTCTGAGTCTGAATCTGATTCCATTTTCACTGCCTGGCCATGTTCCCAGCCAACTACTTGACCCTTGAGTTTTTTGTCATGGTATGACTGCTTGTAGAGTAGAGAGTACTTTGTTCCAAGCTTGGGGGGCTGCACTGTTGTTTTCAGAGCTATTTCTACAGAGCAAGCTCTGCCACTCCAGAACTGCTCCTCCCCAAAGTACCACCAACCCCAACCACGACTCAGATCTTAAGCAGGCTCTGCACTCCTGCTGGGATGCACCACTTAATTCTTCCCACCAGGTGTGCCTGGCCCCTGAAGCAAATGCAGCTGTAATTCTGTCCTCAAAGCTGCATCACCTCTGCTACCCCCAGGGTTGTTGCCGAACCACAAACTCCTTTCACTCTGTCCCCGCAGCTTTTCCCACTAATCTTCTCTGCTGTCTTTGGCGTTTGTGGGTTGAGAAGTCTGGTAACTGCCACAGCTCACTGATTCAGGCTGCTAGGGCCTGTTCCCCCTAGCTCCCAGTCTTGCTGGTCCTGGCGCAGCCCAATGTGGGCTTTGCTCTGTTCTCCTCCCAGCTCTGGGTGATAGACCCTTCCTTGCTACCATCCAGACATTCCTGGACCAGAGCCTTGCTTCCCTTTGTTATTTCATGGATTTTGCAGCTCTAGAATTTGTTCAGAGCCATTTTTATAGGTTTTTGGAGGGATCTGGTAGGGAGCTTATGCAAGTCCCTGCTTTCCAGCCACCATCTTGACTCCACCCCCTTCAACATTTATTTCAACAAGATTTTGAGTTACCCCAAGATGACATGTATTCTGGTTGCCCCTTTCTTCAGTCTGCCCTCCCAGCAACCAACTCTCCTGCCCCTTTTCCCCTTATGCCTTACTTTCTTGTAGGGCAAGATAGATTTCTATACTCCATTGCCTGTATATCTTATTTTCCTGTTGCATGTAAAAACAGTTTTTAATATTTGTTTTTAGAACTTTGAGTTCCAGATTCTCTCCTTTCTTCCCTCCCTACCCACACTCATTGAGAAGGCAAGCAATTCAATATAGGTTATACAAGTATCATTATGAAAATACTTCCATAGTAGTCATGGTATGAAAGACTACCTATATTTCCCTCCGTCCTATCCCATCCCCCATTTATTCAAATTTCTTCTTTGACCCTGTCCCTTTTCAAAAGTGTTTGCTTGTAACTACTCCCTCCCAAGATCTATCCTCCCTTCTATCATTGAATATTTATGTTCCCTCCTTAAGCCAAGTCCAATAAAAGTAAGGCTCATGCATTCTCTTTCACCTCACCCCTCTTCCCTTCCATTACAAGAGTGTTTTCTTGTTTATCCCTTTCTTTCTCTCCCTGTCTCCTTCTCCCAGTATATTTGTCTCTCACCCCTTAATTTTATTTTTCACATATGATCCCTTCATATTAAAATCACCCTGTGCCTTCTGCTGTCTCTCTCTCTCTCTCTCTGTCTCTCTGTTTCTCTGTCTCTCTGTCTCTGTCTCTCTCTCTGTCTCTCTCTCTCTCTCTCTCTCTATATATATATATATATATATATATATATATATATATATATATATATATATATATGTATACATGTAGATATACACATATGTGTATGCATTTATATGTATATTCCCTTCAACTACTCTAATACTGAGAAAGGTCTCATGAGTTAGAAATATCATCTTTCCATGTAGGAATGTCAAGAGTTCAACTGTAATAAGTCCCTTATGATTTCCATTTCCTATTTACCTTTTCATACTTCCCTTGATTCTGCTATTTGAAAGTCAAATTTACTATTCAGCTCTGGTATTTTCATCAAGAATGCTTGAAAGTCCTCTATTTCATTGAAAATCCATATTTTGCCTTGGAGCATGATACTCAGTTTTGCTGGATAGGTGATCTGTGGTTTTAATCCTAGCTCCTTTGACCTCCAGAATATCATATTCCAAGCCCTTCTTTCCTTAATGTAGAAGTTGCTAGATCTTGTTTTATCCTGATTGTGTTTCCACAATACTCCAATTGTTTCTCTAGCTGCTTGCAACATTTTCCCCTTGACCTATAAACTCTGGAATTTGGCTACAATATTCCTAAGAGTTTTCCTATTGGGATTTTTTTCAAAAGGTGATCAGTGGATTCTTTCAATTTATGTTTTACCCTCCGGTTCTAGAATCTCAGAGAAGTTCTTGATAATTTCTTGAAAGATGATGTCTAGGCTCTTTTTCTCATCATAGCTTTCTGGCAGTCTACTAATTTTTAAATTTTCTCTCTTGGATCTAATTTCCAGGTCAGTGGTTTTTCCAATGAGATATGTCACATTGTCTTCTATTTTTTTCTTTCATTTGTCTCTGTTTTATAGTTTCTTGATTTCTCATTAAGTCAGTAGCTTCCATTTGTTCCATTCTAATTTTTAAGAAATTATTTTCTTCAGTGAGCTTTTGGTCCTCCTTTTTCATTTGGCCAATTCTGTTTTTAAGGATTTCTATTACTCATTGGCTTTTTGGAGTTCATTTGACATTTGGGTTAGTCTCTTTTTAAGGTGTTATTTTCTTCGGTATTTTGGGATCTCCTTTATCAAGCTGTTGACTGACTGTTTTTTTTGTGATTTTATTGCATAACTCTCATTTCTCTTCCCAGTTTTTCCTCTACTTCTCTTACTTGATTTTCAAAATTCTTTTTGAGATCCTCTATGGACTGTGACCAATTCATGTTTTTCTTGGAGGCTTTTTGTTTATTAGCTTTGACTTTATTGTCTTCTTCTGGCTGTATATTTTTATCGTCTTTGTCAGCAAAGTGAGATTCTATAGTCTGAGTTTTTATTCTGTCTGCTCATTTTCCCAGACAATTATTTGACTTTTGAACTTTTGTCATGGTATGACTCTGCTTCCAGATTGGAGGGTTCTCTTCAGGGGTTTTGTACACCTTTTTTGGAGCTACTTGCAGACACCTGTAAATTTTCAGTTCTTTTGAGGTGGTATGATCCAAGGAGAGGTGTTTACTCCTCTACTCACCATTGCTCTGGTCTATGAGTGACCTCAAAAACTCTTTTCTGCCTTGGAACTGCTAGGAGGACTCACTCCACAGCCTCTACAAGCTCTGCCACACCAGCACTCCTCCTCACCCCAGGACTACCAACCAGGACTGTGATCCAGATACAAGCAGGGTAAAGCAAGAAAATACTTCCTCAGTGCCAGCAAAGAAATCCTTGCATTGCCACTCTGATCAGCCTCTTGATTTCCCCCACTGTCTGGGGGCCTGGACCTCTGGAAGCACATGCTGCCACCACTGCAGCCACCTCTGCCACCCTGGGGCTAAGGCTGGACTGCACCCTTCTCTCACCCACTTCCAAAAGAGTTTTCCCACTGACCTGCTAAGTTGTCTTTGGCATTTCTGGGTTGATAAGTTTAGCCCTTCTGTCTGTTAAGAAAAGCAAAACAAAAGCAGAAGAGGTAGAAAAATAAAATCTATTCAAAATTACTGCACAATATATTCAATATCCGGGAATCCACTAAATAAGACACATAAAAGACTTATATGAATGCAGCTACAAAATACTCTTTATGGAAATAAAGAAAAATTATTGGAAAGCCATTAATTTCTCATTTTGTACTTTGCTAAAAAGTTATACTATTTATACAGTTATACTTCAAAGTGGTTACACTATTTTAATCAATTTAGAGATTCAGTACACAACATTCAAACTGAAAAAAAGAAAGATAAAGAAGGAAATGATGCCAACACAACTATAATCAAAATGAATGAAAGCAATAAAATGGTAAAAATCTCAAGGAAATAATTTTAAAGGGGTGGGGATGAGAAATTATCAAAACAATGTAGTACTGGTTAAAATATAGAAATTTGAAAGGGGATACATGGTACATTTGATATATAAAACAGAAAACTATATGTAGTTAAAAGCAAAGCTAGATTTATATGAAATTAAAATACAAATAAACTGTGGAAGCAAGTGATATAAATTTGACTAACTGAGAAATGAGAGGTGGGTGCTCAAGTAAAAAATCTTAGATGCTGGGGACAATTAGAATGTGAAGTGTAAATAATGAAAGAGATACCTACAATCTATGGAATCCTAGGCCAAATGACCCTCTGGACATTTGGAATAAAAACAAGAAGAAAGGTCTTAAAAAATAATGACCTGACATTGAGCTAGAAGGGACTTTAGAAGTCATCCAGTGCCTATCAATTAAGGGATCACCAAAGAACTTATGGTTTCTAAACATGATGAAATATTACTTTGTGCAAGAAATGAACATGAACAATACAGAGAAGCATGGAAAAAGATGTTAGCTGATGCAAAGGTAAGAAGAATCAGAAACACAGTATACACCATGAATTAGTAAATGTTTTAATGGTATCATAATTTTTTAAATGTGATTTCCACAAAATCAAAACAGAATGCTTTGAAATTACAATAATTATGGTAACCAAGATTATCCCCAAAGAAGAAGTATGAGACTTAACCTCTCTGCCTTCTTTGTAGAGGTGAGGCCATATGAGTGCATATGACTACATATAATGTCAGACCTGGTTTATTTTCTAGTTAGTTTAGTTCAAATGCTTTTGAATAATTTTTTTGTCTTTCCTAATATGGATGGTTCTCTGGAAGGGGAGAATAATGGATAAATTGAGAAACAAATTTTAATTAAATACAAAATATGTTAACAAAATATTAAATGAAAAATCATCTAGCCCAAACTCCAATACAGTACAGATTATAGAACATCCCTGAAAAGTAGCTACACAATTCTTGATATAATATCTGCAACATCAGGGGAATTTAAAAAAAGCAGGAGGTACAATCAGGATATCATCAAAAATAATTATCCTGAAAAATTGCTAAAGCACTCTAGAAGACCACTTTGGTGAGACAAATATATCCCTACTAACTAAATCAAAAAAGAATAAAGGAAACTAAAATTGTAAACCAATATAGTCACTGAATATCAATTCAAGACTTTACATAAAACTCTGTCGAATAGAATATAGAAATACATTCAAGAAACCAGCCATTATGGCTCAAATGGACTTCTATAAAGGATGCAAGAATATTCTAACATTAGGAAAATGACAATTACATTATACACATACACATCCAATTTCTGATATAACAAATAACCCCAGTGATTAATGATGAAGCAGCTTATTTCTTTGTTTTAATTGTCAGAACAGTGAAGTTTAGGGGCAGAGCCAAGATGGTGGCTGGAAAGCAGGGACTAGCGTGAGCTCTGAGGTGAGTCCCTCCAAAAACCTAGAAAAAATGGCTCTGAAAAAATTCTAGAACTGTAGAACCCACAAAATAGCAGGGGGAAGCAGGGCTTCAGCCCAGAAGAACCTGGATGGTCTCTGGGTAAGGTCTATCCCACACAGAGCTGGGAGCAGAGCAGAGCACAGCATGGGTGGCGCAGACCAACCAGACCAGGAGCTGGGCGGAGCGTGCCCTAGCACCCTGAATCAGTGAGCTGCAGCAGTTACCAGACTTCTCAACCCACAAACACCAAAGACAACAGAGAACGTTAGTGGGAAAAGCTGCAGGAATGGAAGGAGTTCCTGGTTTAGCTACCACCCCAGGGGCAGCAGAGGTGGGGCAGCTACACAGCTACAGCTGCAGTTGCTTCAGGCTCCAGACCCACCTGGTGGGAGGAATTAAGTGGCAGATCAGAGCAGGAGTGAAGAGCCTCCTGAAGATCTAAGTCCAGTCCGGGTTGGGGATTCTTGCGGAAGCAGGAGTGCTGGGGTGGCAGAGCTGGCACATCCCCCCAAGCTTGGAACATAGTTCTCTTAACTCTACAAGCAGTCATACCCCACTGAAAAACTCAAAGGTCAGGTTAGTTGGCTGGGAACATGACCAGGCAGCGAAAACACACCCAGATTCAGTCTCAGACTTTGGAATTTTTCTTTGGTGACAAAGAAGACCAAAACATACAGCCAGAAGAAGTCAACAAAGTCAAAGAGCCTATAACAAAAGCCTCCAAGAAAAACATGAACTGGTTTCAGGCCATGGAAGAGCTCAAAAATAATTTAGAAAAGCAAGTTAGAGAAGTAGAGGAAAAATTGGGAAGAGAAATGAGCGTGATGCAAGAAAACCATGAAAAACAAGTCAATGACTTGCTAAAGGAGCCCCCCCCAAAATACTGAAAAATACACTGAAGAAAACAAGGCCTTAAAAAGTAGACAAACTCAAATGGCAAAAGAGCTCCAAAAAGCCAATGAGGAGAAGAATGCCTTGAAGAATGCCTGCAGAATTAGACGAATGGAAAAGGAGGTCCAACAGAACACTGAAGAAAATACTACCTTAAAAATTAGATTGGAGCAAGTGGAAGCTAGTGACTTTATGATAAATCAAGATATTATAAAACAGAATCAAAGAAATGAAAAAAATGGAAGACAATGTGAAATATCTCATTGGAAAAACCACTGACCTGGAAAATGTATCCAGGAGAGACAATTTAAAAATTATTGGACTACCTGAGAACCATGATCAAAAAAAGAGCCTAGATATCATCTTTCAAGAAATTGTCAAGGAGAACTGCCCTGATATTCTAGAGCCACAGGGAAAAATAGAAATTGAAAGAATCCACTGATCACCTCCTCAAATAGATCCCAAAGAGAAATCTCCTAGGAATATTGTTGCCAAATTCCAGAGCCCCCAGATCAAGGAGAAAATACTGCAAGCAGACAGAAGGAAACAGTTTGAGTATTGTGGAAACACAATCAGAATAATCCAAGATCTAGCAGTTTCTACATTAAGAGATGGAAGGACTTGGAATACAATATTCCGGAGGTCAATGGACCTAGGATTAAAACCAAGAATCACCTACCCAGCAAAACTGAGTATCATGCTCCAAGGCAAAATATGGATTTTCAATGAAACAGAGGACTTTCAAGCTTTTTCAGTGAAAAGACCAGAGCTGAATAGAAAATTTGACTTTCAAACACAAGAATCAAGAGAAGTATGAAAAGGTAATCAAGAAAAAGAACAAGAAAAAGAAATTGCAAGGGACTTACTAAAGTTGAACTGTTTTGTTTACATTCCTACATGGAAAGATGATGTGTATGATTCATGAGACCTTAGTATTAGGGTAGCTGAAGGGAATATGCATGTATATATGTATATATGTATATATATATATGTTTATGTATATATATGAGTTTGTATGTATGTATATGTGTATGTGTATATATATGTCATATATATACATGTATATATATGTATATATACATATATATACATATATATGTCATTTAACATTTCTAAAAATAGTAAAAAAAGATGTGAAATGTGGGGCTAGAAGGAGTTGCAAAGAAATTTCATGTTTTTGAGAAAAGCAAATTTTTTGAAAAATCTAGGTCAATGGCTCAGTGCTGTGATTTAGTGTTTTGTGACAGGTATAAGATTGTTTTGGAGTTAGAAGACTTAAAATAGGGGGCTTAAATTAGTAAATAGAGCACTAAGCTTACAGTCAGGAAGTTTCAAATCCCACCTCATATACTTACTAGATCTATAACCTTCAGAAAATCACTTAAGCTTTCTGTGCCCCAGTTTGCTCATCTACAAAATGAAGGGGTTGGACTTAAAGGCTCTTAAAATCCATTACAGCTCTAATTCAGTGATTCTGTGACCTGGGTTTAAGCTCTTCCTATACCCTAGGAGAGTCACTTAACCCCTTAGTGTAGCATCCAACTTTTCTATGATTATAAGTTATTGAGAAAGTCCCTACAGTATATGAAATCACAAACACACACACCAGCTCCTTCCTTCCCCCCCCAAATATGAGTTTATTATTTCTAGAGATGTGCTTTCTTTAATGAAAGAGTTATCATTGAAATTTAAGGCCCTGACTAGGGGCAAATCCGATGCCTCTATCAATATTTTTAAATAGTGTCAATCCAGCCTGGGATAGATAAAGGCTAAAGAATGTTCTGAAATAATTAGGCCTCAGGCAGCTCAGAATTTTTTTTTAGATTGTAACTAAATTAAACTGCATTCAGTCCAGATAATACATATGTCAAACTCATAGAATCTAGACCCTTATGCAAAGGAGACTGTGACATTCAATACCAGCTGTAACTTTCTGGTGGCCTTTAAAGATAACTCCTAGGGTGAAAGTTGCAGTAGTCTTGCCTGGAGAATTTGGAAGCTCAAGTCTATAAGTTTTCCTAGAACTTCAAGTTCAATGTAATTTAAAATATTTTAGGTCAGGAAAAAAACATAGCAATTCAAGTTTATTTTAACTAGGATCTGAGGCCTCTTGGAAAAGTTTGCAGTTAATAATGTCTGTATGGCCTTTACTCTCTAGATTTCCTTACCTCAAAGATCATTTCCTTGTATAACAGAATATACAATGCATTTTATTTTTTTGTTTTGTGGGGAGCAATGGAGACATACAGGTATGCAACCCAATCAAACAACATATAGTGTTCCATTTCAGAATGATGATTTTCAAAAGTTAGATATAATGGTGACAGATGGAGGAAATGCATAAACTTGAGTACCACTTTAATTCAGGGTATTGTTCAACTACCAGTGAAAATATTTGTTAGGGATGAAGTCTACAGCTTGAGTTGGACTTCCTTAATTTGTGACACAAACAAAAGAGGGGTTATGTCTTAAAGAGACAAGCTTGGTACAGACTTAAATCTTTTCAAACCTAATTATGAGTTGTGAGAATTATAATCAAGGACAAATGATATGTTTTCCTTCTCCTTACAAAGAGAAAATCATGAGGCCAAAGGCCAGGCAGGGGATCCAACATTCTGGAAAGGGAACTTTTCATTTTTAATTGTTTTTTTTTTTTAACGAACAACAGAAAAAGAAGGGTTGCACTAGAATGCAACTGAGGGAAAAGTAGCTTGAAGCAGTAAGAGAAAGGATGGAGGGAAAGATGGTTTGATGTTCAGGGAGACAAAGACGCTCTAGCAGATGTGTTAAATAAAGACTAATAGAAGTTTTGATGTGACTGAACATCCTTAATATTCTACCTAATCAAACCCAAACTCAAAGAGATGCTATTTTCTGGGCAGAGATTTAAACCTTGGATGTGTCTGAGTTCTATGTATGTCTAGGTAATCACTGGTACCTTTAATTAATAGACGAGTCACATATTACTTTATAATTAACTATAGTTTATGGAAAACCAAAATTAAAAAGCAGGAGTAGCTTAGTGAAATGCTGAAAAATCTAAAAAATCAGATTTTTGTGATTGGCAGTAGGGCAGAGAAAGAAACGTTTCATTGATCTCAAGAAAAGGCAACAACAAAATGTCAGTCTTTCTTATCCTAGATAAACTTGTCATCCTTCTAAGCTCTGCAGTGGAGGTAGACAAATCAAGTTCCACAAACCCATTCATCCCTAAGGAAATGAAATCATTAATAGCCATATTCAGATAGTTTAGAGCAAAGGAATCCCCATGAGGCTTTGACCATGGAAACCACAGATGGAGTAGAGGTGTAGCAGCTATTATGTAGTAGCTTTTAGGATGAGAACTTCACATTTCTTAGATTTGAAAAGTTAAAAGGGATCTTGGAAGCCTTTGAATTCGATTTACATCCAAGTGTAAGCCCATCATCCTTGATTCTTTCCCCTTCCATATTGGCCATGTTGAAAAACAAAACAAAACATAAAAATAAAGTGAAAAGTATATTTCAGTCTGTACTTAGAGTACATCCTGGAGGTCCATAGCATTTTTCATCATCAGTACTTTGGAACTGTATCATTGCCTTGAGTAGATTAGCTAAGTCTTTCACAGCTGGACATCATTAAAGTATTGTGGTTACTGTATACAAGTTATACTGTATACAAAGTTCTAATACTGGATGATCCCTGCATTTCTAGTATAAATCTTACTTGGTCATAATGTATATCCTTGTGATATATTGCTGTAATTTCCTTGTTAACATTTTATTTAATTTTTAATCAATTTTCATTAAGGAAATTGCTCTATAGTTTTTTTCTCTGATTTTGTTTCTCTGGTTTAAATATCAGAAACATATTTATGGCATAAAAATTTGGCAGGACTCCTTTCCCTATTTTTTTCAAATAGTTAATATTGTTCCTTAAAGGTTTGGTAGAATTAAATTCTGAATACATACATTACTTAGAATTTTTTCTTACAGAGTTCACTTTTGGCTTGTTAGATTTCTTTTACTCTAAAGAATATTTTTTATTTCCAAATTACATGTAAAAATTACCATTTATTTTTGAAAAATTTGAGTTCCAAATTCTCTCCCTCTTTCCAGTCCATCATTCACCCATTCAGAAGGCAAGAAAATGATGAAGATAGATGTGAAGTCATGAAAAATACAAACTCATATTATCCATGTTATGAAACATGCCTTCACAAAAACAAACAAAAAAAAATAAAGAAATTTTTAAAAAGAGGGCTTCAGTTGGCACTCAGAGTTCTTCAGTTCTCTCTCTGGAGGTAGAGAACATTTTTTTCATCAGGAATCCTTTAGAACTCTCTTGGTTCATTGCCTTGATCAGCCAAATAGTTCACAGTTGATAATTTTTACAATATTACTGTAAGTGTGTACAATGTTCCCCTGATTCTGCTCAATTTAATCTGCAACAGATCATAGAAGTCTTCCCAGTTTTTTTCTAAACCATCCTGTTTATCATTTGTTATAGCAAAATAGGTTTCAGCACAATGATATACCATAACTCATTTGAAGTGTATTTGCTTGAAAAGTATTTACTCAGTTTTCAATTCGTTGCCACCACAAAAAGGCCTGCTATGACTATTTGCAAATAGGTCCTTTCCCCTTTTCTTTGATCACTGTGGAATGCAAACCTAATAATGGAATTGCTAGGACAAAGGATATGTGTGGTTTTATAGTCCTTTGGGCAGAGTTACAAATTGCTGTCCAGAAAGGTTGAAGCAGTTCAAAACACCAACACTGCATTAATCATTTGTCATTTTCTTTTTCTGTCATGTTAGACAATCTCATAGGTATAAGGTGGTATATCAGAGTTATTTTAATTTTCATTTCACTAATCAATGGTGATTTAGAGCATTTTTTATTTGACTATTGGTTATTTTGATTTCTTCTTCAATAACCTGTCTATGTCTTTTGACCATTCATAAACTGGAGAATTGCTCTCATTTTCAAAAATTCAGCCTAGCCACCTATATATTTAAAAAGGCCTCTGTCAGAGGAAGTTGTTATAAAATGTCTTCCCCAGTTTCCTGTTTTCCTTCTGATTTTGGCATTCATTTTGTTTGTGCAAAACCTTTTTAAAAATTTATTGTTAGATTTTTATTTTTTTGGCACTTAATAGTATTTTTTCCAATTGCATGTAAATATAATTTTAAATTTATTTGTCTTGAAAGTGTTTTGTCTTTAGGTTCAGGTTGTCCTTGGGTTTTTCTTGACAGGTAAAAACTCAATTATTTTGTACACAGTTCAGTGGATAGAGTGCCAGGATTGGAGTCAGGAAGACCTGAGTTTAAATCAGGCCTTAGACACTTCCTAGCTATGTGACTGTGGGAAAATGATTTAACCCTTTTTTGCCTCAGTATCTTCATTTGTAAAATTAGCTGGAGAAGGAAATAGCAAACCACTTCTTTTGCTTTGCCAAAAAAGTCAGTTCATGAAGAGTTAGACATAATGAAATAACCAAACAACAACAAAAATTATTTTAAATAGAATTTCCTTACTATGTCTTCTTGCTTGGTTTTGCAAGTATTTTATACAAAAGTTGATTTGTGTGAGTTTATTTTATATCCTGCAACTTTTCTGAAGGTGTTAATTGTTTGAAGAAATTTCAAATTAATTCTTTAGGGTTCTCTAAGCATACCAAGAAAGTATCAGCAAAGGGTGATAATTTTGCTTCAAATTCTTCAATTTCTTTTTTTTTTGTCTTATTGATACAACTACTTAGTGAAAAAAGATCTGCAGCTTCCTAATATAATATTGAATAATAGTGGTGATAATGAACATCCTTGTTTCTCCATTGATCATATTTTGGAAGGCTTCAGGTTTATTCTCACTACAGATAGTGCTTACTCTTGGTTTTGGATAGAAACTACTTATCATTTTATAAAAAATCTCTTTTTATTCTTATTCTTTCTTGTGTTTTTATAGGAATAAGTATTGGATTTTGTCAAATGTCTCTTCTGTATTTATTCAAACATCATTTGATTTTTTTTATTGGTATGGTCAATTATGCTTATAGTTTTCCTGGTATAAATCCCACCTACTCATATTTTATGATCTTTATGTGATATATTAATCTCTAGTGATAATCAACTTGCTTGTATTTTATTTAACATTTTTGCACCAATATTCATTAAGTAAATTGAACTTTTGTTTTCTTTCTCTGTTTTTGCTTTCCCTGGTATAAGTATGAAAACTATATTTGAGTCATAAATGGAATTTGCTAAGACTTTCCTTATCTATGTTTTTCAAATAATTTATATATCATTGGGATCAATTGTTCCTTAAATGTTTCGTAGAATTAACTTTTAATTAATCTGGTAGTAGGGCTTTTCCTAGTTGGCCCATTTATGACTTGTTCAATTGCTTTTTCTAAGATAAGATTATTTAGGCATTCTACTTCTTCTGTTAATCTGCGTCCACACATACACACACATGTGTATGCATATATACCATATACACACACGCATATGTGTGCATATATACAACACACATATGTGTATATACATATTTCCACGTATATGCACAAGTGTATGTATGTGTATACATGCACACAGGTATATTCATTTATTTCATTTAGATTCAGTTAAACTGGCAATAACTTCTAACAATTTCTTTAATTTTATCTGCATTGATGGTGCACTCGCCCTTTTTGTTTGATACTTACACTTTTTTAAAATCAAATTATGCAGGGGTTTATCAATTTTATTGTTTTTTAAACAAGTCTTAGTTTTAGGTATTAAATCAATGTTTTATTTCTTTATTTTTAATTTCAATTTTGCAATTTTCTCATTTGATTTTCAGAGTTTCCACTTCGGTCTTTCTTGGGGGATTATTATTTTGTTCTTTTTCTTATTATTTTTAAATTGCATGCCCAATTCTTAAATCTTCTCTTTCTACATTTTATTGATGTTTTTGTTTAGAGACATAAATTTTCTCCTACATACTTCTTTGTTTGTATCCCAGAAATTTTTGTATGTTGTCCCATTGTCACTCTTTTTAAAGAAATTTTATCTATCCATCTATCTGTTTTTACAATTTGTTCTTTTTAATAAGATCATTGAGTTTCTTTTTTTAAATTGTATTTTATTTTTCCTTAGTTACATGTCAAGTAAATTTTTAGTACAAGACTTGGAGTTCCAAATTTTTCTCCCTACTTCCCTTATCTCTCCTGTGCTAAAAATGATAGGCAGTTTTATCTAGTCTGTAGATGTGCCATCGTATAGTCACAGTTGTAAAAAAGAAACAAGTTAAAAAGAGGACAAAAGCAAAAGAAAGAATTAAGTAAGTGAAAAAATATGGTTTGATCTACATTCAGAGTCCATCAGTTCTTTATCTGAATATGGGCATCATTTTTCTTCACGAGTTCTTTGTACTTCTCTTAGATAATTGTGTTGCTGAAAAGAGCAGAGTCATTCATAGTTGCTCATCACACAATGTTGCTGATACTGTGTACAGTATTTTCCTGTTTCTGTTCATTTCACTTTGCATCAGTTTGTAAATGTCTTCCCAGTTTTTTTTCCTGAAATCTTCCAGTTCATAATTTCTTATTACACTATACTATTCCATTACATTAATATACCACAACTTGTTGATCCATTCCCAACTGATGGGCATCCCCTCAATTTCCTATACTTTGTCAAAAGAACAACATTTTGTACATTTAGGTCCATTTCCCTTTATTATGATCTTTTTGAGATACAGACCCAGAAGTGGTATTGCTGGATCAAAGTGTATGAACAATTTCATTGCCCTTTGTGCATAGTTCCAAATTTCTCTCCAGAATGGTTGGATTAGGTCACAACTCCACCAACATGTGCATTAGTATCCCAATTTTCCCACATCTTCTCCAACATTTATCATTTTCCTTTTCTCTCATATTAGTCAATGTAATAGGTGTGAATTGGTACCTCAGAGTTGCTTTGATTTGCATTTCTCTAATCAAAAGTGACTTATAGGGAGGATTCTAGGAAGATGGCAGATTATGTCAGAAAATACCAAGCAGTCAAGATTTTAAAATAGCATCTTAGGTCAAACAAATTGTGAGTAAAAATAAATAAGGATATGGGCACAACAGGGGCCTTCCTGGGACAATTTGAGAAGATCAGGAAAAAAAAGTCCCAGGAGGAGGTTTGGTCCTTGTGAAGAGTAAGCACCTCCAGGCTAGAGTCCACTTTAACAACCAGCAGCAAGCCCTAAGATTAGTTGTTTTGAGAATATGCCTGGGCCCCAGCCATAGGAACTTTTACCCCAGAATACTGAAGGAAGTTGGGCATCAGAGCCCTGGAAGATCAAGAGAACCTCTGCTAACAAGGGCCACCAGATCCAGCTGTGCTGAGAAGAGCAAAGAGTGGCAGGGGCAAGAAGAAACCAGCACACATCCAGTGAATGTAGAAGCAGTGGGGCAGAAAGCCCCTGGATGTAGGCACTTGTAGGAGTTTGGAGGTTTGACTTTGTTTCCAGGCTAGAGGAGAGAACTAAAGATATGGGGCAAGAGGCACCATTCACCACACCCCAGGATTGGAGTTGAATACAAAAATTAAACTATTACCACCAAAAAATGCACAGACAAAGGAGAAAGAATCCAATCACAGAATCCAATCTCTATTATGGGAATAGAGAGGACCAGAATCCATCCTCAGAAGAGGATATGGAAGTAAATAAACCCCCCTTCTGCCCCAAAGAGTAATATTAAATGCTCACCTTCCCAAAAGAAATAATGGAAGATCTTAAAAAGGCTTTAAAAATCAAATGACAGTTGGAGGAAAAACTAAAAAAAAATAATCTAAGAAAAACAAGGTTATCAAAGCAAAGTCAACCAATTAGAAAAGGAGATCCAGAATCTTAGGGAAGAAAATGGCACCCTGATAAAAAATGGAATTAGGCAAGGAGAAGCCAGAGAAACTATAAGAGATAAAAAATTAAACAAAATATGAATAAGAAAAATAGAAGATAAAGTGAAATGTCTTATAAGAAAAGCTATATATCTGGAGAATAGATCAAGAAGAGAAATCATAAAAATAATCAGGTTAACTGAAAGCTATGATCATAAAAAAGAATTTTGATACAATAATATAAGAAAAAACTAAAAAAAATTGTCTTGAAGAATTAGAATAAGGGGGGAAAGCAGAAACAGAAAAAAAAATCCTTTGATCACCATTTAAAAGACCTCATACGAGGGAAACTCATAGGAATATTATAGTCAAGTTCTGAAACCAGCAGCTCAAAGATAAAATATTAATAGCAACAAGAATAAAACAGTTTAAATATAATAGTGCTACAATTAGAATCATACAAGATGTAGTAGTGGGGACATTAAAGGACTGCTGGTTTTGGAAAACTATATCAAAGAGCAAAAGACCTGGGGCTCTAGCTGAAAATATCATACCAAGCAAAGTTAAGCATAATCTTGAATGAAAAAAAAATAATTGGACATTTGATCAACTCTCAGACTTTCAAGACTTTGTTTAAAAAACCTGAACTTAATAGCATATTTGACACACAAGAGCCAAGAGACCTTGCCTTCCCCCCTCCCTCCCAAAAAGTGATTTAGAGCACTTCTTCATATGCTTATAGATAGCTTAGATTTCTCCACCTGAAAATTGACTGTTCTTATCCTTTGAAACTTGATGTAAAATATCTTTCCCATCTTTTTGCTTTCCATTTAATCTTGGTTGTATTGGTTTTGTTTGTACAATAGCTTTTTCATTTAGTATAATCCAAATTATCTATTTTACATTTTGTAATGCTCTGTATCTTTTGTTTGGTCATGAAATCCTCCCCTACCCATAGATCTGACAGGTAGACATTTCCTTGTTCTTCTAATTTGCTTATGGTGTCACCCTATATGTCTAAATCATGCCAAAGTTCTGTCATATCTAAATTTTCTAATATTCCATTTACTTCCTTAAGTTTGTTTATTGTTTATTGTTCGGTTGGATTTCCCAAACTCTGAGAGGGGAAAGTTGAGGTTCCTCACTAGTGTACTTTTGCTGTTTATTTCTTCTTGTATCTCACTTAACTTCTTCTTTAAGAATATAGATGCTATATCACTTGGTGAATATCTGTTTAGTATTCATATTGCTTCATTGCCTATGGTCCTTTTAACAAGATGTAGTTTCCTTCCTTTTAATGAGATCTATTTTTGATTTTACTTTGCCTGAGATCAAGATTGCTACCCCTGTTTTTTTTTTAACTTCAGCAAAAACATAATAGATTCCCCTCCAGTCTCTTATCTTTACTCTTTGTATGTCTCTCTGATTCAAATGTGTTTTTTGTAAACAATACATTATAGGATTCTGGGTTTTGATCCACTCTGCTATCTGCTTCCATTTTGTGGGAGAGTTTATTCCATTCACAATACAGTTACGATTACTACTTGTATATTTCCTTCCATCCTATTCTTCCTCCTTTTGTTCCTCTCTCTTTCACTCTTTTCTTCCCCATCAGTGTTTCGCTACTACCATCTCCCCTGATCTTCCCTCCCTTCTGTCAGTCCTCACAAATACTTGATCCCCTCCCTTCCTACTTTCCTATAGGGTAAGATATATTTCTATACTCAATTGATTGCATATGTGATTCCCCCTTTGAGCCAATACTGATGACGGAAGATTCAAGCAATGTTCATCTCCCACCCTCCCATCTTCCCCTCTATTGTAATAGGTGTTTTCTACCTATCCCCTCCTTCTGCACCTGGTGTACTTCTCATTCTCAGCCCTTAATTTTAGGTCATTCCCTCAAATTTACTTTATACTCATACCCTATGTGTATATTCCTTACAGTTGTACTATTAGTGATGCAATTTTTAAGAATTACAAGTATTATCTTCCCCATGTAGAGATGTACATTCTTTAGTTCTAAAGAATCCCTTATGTTTTCTTTTCCCTTTTGACCTCTTTTGTCTTGATATTGGAAGTCAGATTTTTGGTTTAGTTCTGCTCTTCTCCTTATGAAAGCTTGAAATCCTTTATTTTCACTGAATGAACATTTTTTTTTCCATTTTGCTGGACAAGTGATTCTTTATTGTAGTCCTAGCTCCTTTGCCTTCTAGAATATCATGTTCCATGACCTTTGATCCTTTAATGTTGCACCTGCCAAGTCCTTTGTAAACCTGATTGTGACTCCCTGAAATTTGAATTTTTTCATTTCTTTATGGCCACTTCATATTTCTTCCTTGACCTGATAGCTCTGAAACTGGGCCATAATGTTCCTTGGAATTTTTATTTTGGGATCTATTTTCTGAGGTGATCAGTGCATTCTTTCAATGCCTGTTTTGTCCTCTGGTTCCAAGACATCAGGGCAGTTTACCTTGAAAAATTCATGAAAGATGCTATCCAAATCTTCTTTTTGA
Source organism: Trichosurus vulpecula (assembly GCF_011100635.1). NCBI lineage: Eukaryota > Metazoa > Chordata > Mammalia > Diprotodontia > Phalangeridae > Trichosurus > Trichosurus vulpecula. Next base: position 503,706,466 of record NC_050573.1, on the reverse strand, counting down.
TTATGCCTTTGGTGTAGTCCAATGATTCTGACATTGTCTCTCTTAGATCTATTTTCCAAGTGAGTTGTTTTTTTTCCAATGAATTTCCTCCATATTTTTCATTCTTTTGAATTTGTTTGATTGATTCTTGATGTCTCATAGAGTCATTAGCTTCTATATGCCTAACTCCAACTTTTAAGATGTTGTCTTCCCCAATTAGCTTTTGCACTTTCTTTTCCTTTTGGCCAATTATACTCTTTAAGTAGTTGTTTTCTTCAGTGGTTTTTTGTGTCTCCTTTTCCACTAGGCCAATTATATTTTTTAGGCAGTTTTCCAAGTTGTTGACAATTTCTTTATAATTATCTTGCATCACTCACTTTTTTCACATTTTCTTCTACCTCTCTTTATTGATTTTTAAACTCATTTTTGAGCTCTTTCATGAGTTATTTCTGGGCTTGAGTTCACTTTTCAATTTTCTTTGGGGTTTGTCCCATAGATGTTTTGACATTATTATCCTCTTCTGAATTTGTGCCTTCCTCTTTCTTGTCACCGTAATAGCCTTATAGCTTTCTATGGCCAGATAGTCTCTCTCTCTCTCTCTCTCTCTCTCTCTCTCTCTCTCTCTCTCTCTCTCTCTCTCTCTCTCTCTCTCTCTCTCTCTCTCATTATTTTTTTTTCTCTCTTTTTGGCCTTTTCCTTCTCTTTAAAATTCGATCTCTGCTCCCAGAGTAGAATGAGATCTATCTCAGACTTCTTTTGCCAGTGACTGCAGGCCCTAGCTGTTCACCTGGTGCTTTGCTGATTTTGCCCTGAGACATGGGGGACTCTAGTGTTAGGTGTTGTGTCGAGGGTATGGGATGGGGGAATGGCAGGTGCTTCTGGAGGCCATAAGGGTTTGGCAGCTTGCCTGGTACTAAACTGGGGTACTAGTTGTGGTGTCTGGCATGTGGTGAGGCCTGGCACAGTTTTTTTTTTCTTATTCCCCCAGGGCTACATATGGTGGTCTGTTCACTTATGCATTTCTAGTGTTGGCATTTACCTGTTTGCTGGGAGTTGTGATGAAGCATGTTGAGGTCAGGTTGCTAGAGAATGTCCCAGTAAGGGCATGGTAGATCTCAAAGCTAGAGTCTCACTGGTTCCCCTGGCTATGCTAAGGCACATGGGGATTAGTGTTTCCCTGCTCCACCACAGCTGGGTTCAGGATCACCTGCTGGTTTGCTGAAGTGGGACTTTCTGTTGACTTTCTGGGACACATCCTATCCCACCATGTGCTCAGATTTAGCTGAGTGAGACAGACCTACTTGCATTTTATGGATGATTTCATTTCTTTAACATTTATAGCTATGATTACTAATGGCATGTTCCCCTCCATCTATTTTCTTTTTTTTATCCATCTCTCTTTTATTATCCTGTCCTTCTTGAAAGGTCTGTTTTGCTTCTGACCATTTCCTCCCTTAATTTTCTTTCCCTCTTATCACCATGTTTATATGCATGTATATATGTATGTGTATGTATCTCCTTTCTTCCTGAACCAGTTAAGATGATAGTGAGGTTCATGCATTGCCTGCTATACCCCACCCTCTGCATTTCTCTATCCACTATAAAAGTTATATTGCATGCATCTTTTATGTAAGATAATTTTGGTCATTTTTCTTCTGCCTTCCTCGTTTCTAAAGGGCTCCCTCTTTCTCATCCCTCCAATTTTTTAGAGCATCCCAAAATAATCAACACTCATCTAAGGCATCTGTCTATGTAGACTCCTTCTAAACACTCTAATAAGGATAAAGTTCTTAAAAGTTATATATAATCATCTTCCTATATAGAAAGGCAAACAGTTTAATCTTCTTCTTTGAGTCCCTTGTGATTTCTCTTTCCTCTTTACTTTTTTATGCTTCTCCTGCATCTTGAATTTAAAAGTTAGATTTTCTACTTAGCTATGGTCTTTTCATCAGGAACACCCAAAAGTCCACTATTCATTAAATATCCATTTTCCCTGAAAGGTTTTTACTCAGTTTTACTGGGTAGGTGATTCTTGGTGGCAATCCAAGCTCTTTTGCCTTCTGGGATATCATATTCCAAGCCATCTATTACTTTACTATGTTAGCTGCTAAAACTTGCATTATCCTGACTGTGGCTTCATGGTATTTGGAAGGTTTCTTTCTGGTTGCTTTCAGTATTTTCTCTTTAACTTTGGAGCTCTGGAATTTGAGTATGACATTTCGGGGAGTTTTCATTTTGGGATTTCTTTCAGGTGGTGACAAGTGGATTCTTTTAATTTCTATTTTACATCCTGTTTCTAAGATATTGTGGCAGTTTATAATTTCTTGGAGTATAATAGGTACACTTTCAAAAAGAAATCCTGACTTTTAGCTAGTTCAGTTATTCTTAAATTATTTCTCCTTGGTCTGTTTTCCAGTTCATTTTTTTTCTCATAAAATATGACAGATTTTTCCCTTCTTTTGACTGTTTTTTTTTTTAGTCTTGTCTCCTGAAGTCATTAGCTTCCATTTGCCAGAGTTTAGTTTTTAAGAATTTTTTAGTTAGCTTTTGGATCTCTTTCAAAAAGCAATTCTGCTTTTTGAAGAGTTATTTTCATCAATGAAGTTTTGTATCTTTTCCCATTTCACCCATACTGTTTTTTAAGGTTCTGTTTTCTTCAGTATTTTTTTTTGCCTCTTTTACCAAACTGCTAAATGTTTTCTTGCATAGACCTTATTTCTTTCCCCAATTTTTCTTCTACTGCTCTCATTTTATTTTAATAAACACATGTTTAGGGTTTGTGTCCAATGAGCATTTTTTCTTTGTGATTTTGCTTATAGTTTTTTTGGCATCAGTCTTCAGTATTTGTGTCTTGATAATCCCTAGTAGTATTTTTATGGTCACCATAGTAGCTTTTTATGGCCAAGTTCTTTTTTTGGTTGTAATTTTCTTATTTTTTTGTAGCCCATGTCTTGACTTTGAAATTCATATTAAAGTTGGCTCTGTTCAACTTGGGTTGTTGCAACTTCCCAAGCTTCAGCCTTTTATTTTATTTTTTTCACTGTTTTTTTTTTTCAGATCTAATTCTAGGAGTTTGGAAATTTTTGGTGCTTCCAAGTTGGAGTGATCCAGGGAGAAGTGTGATCACCATTCTCCTGGTCTGATTCTTACCAAGGAAGGGACCGTGATCCCTTGCACCGGCAAACACTATTGCTCCTCAGGCGCCTGCTGATTTGTGACCACAAACAATGATGCTCCTTAGAGCCCATGATCCCTTCTGACTGAAATGTGCTGATACTCCTCATAGACCCTGCCTTTTTGTGACTTAACATGCTCCTCTATGTCCTGGAACAGTGGCCTCAAAGTGTGTATAAGCAATAGAGTTTTAAAATAAGTACACAATCCTTCTTCCAGTGCTAGCAGTTTGGTTCCCAATAATCTCTTTATGACCAGTTGCCCAGTCTCCTTAGTGTCTCAGGGTTGAGATCTCCTGAAGCTGCTGCTGCTTGTGTCACCACTGTCAAGTCCCACCACTAGTGTTGCTACCACATGTGCTCCCAGACGGCCCACACCCAAGTGTCGTAGACCTCTCCTTCTAACTTCCTAAGTTGTCTTAGCCTGGAAATGTATTTCAACCTGACCTTTTGATGTTTCTGTCACTTCAGAAATCAATTTGAAGTATTAGTTTTAAGTTGCTTGGAAGGGAATGTTTTAACAGCTTATCTCTAATGCTTCCTTTATCCTGGCATCCTGGCTTCACTCTCATATTGTTACATAATTGATTTTGACTAGACAAAATTTTTTGTGCTTGTCATGTAGAAGAATACTAGACTGAACATCAGAAAATTTAGTTTCCTTTCCATCCAAGTGCACTATACAAACATTTACTAAATAATGAATCTATGCTAGGCGCTATACTTGTTTCTACAGAGATAAAAACAAAAAAATAATATTTTTTTATATTCTACTGTTTCCAGCCCCAGTCCTGATACTGAATAGCTGTGTTACCTTGGATAATTAACTAATTTATCTGGGTCTTATTTTGGGGAGGGAGGGGGAAGGCAAGGCAATTGGGGTTAGGTGATTTGCCCAAGGTCACACAGGTAGTGTCAAATGTCTGAGGCCAGATTTGAATTCAGGTCCTCCTGCCTCCAGAGCCAGTGCCCTATCCACTGTGCCACCTAACTGCCCCTTTTTTATCTTTAAAACATTTGGCTTGGAACAAATTGTCCCAAAAGTCTCTTTAAGTTCTAAATTCTGTATGATGTTCTGTATTCTATCTATTTTATAACATCTTATTTCACATCTTTTTAATCTTCTGCTTTCATAAAGCCTTATATTTTCTGAATCAACTCCTTTGAATGAATAGTATGACTCCAAAATTAAATGTGCATGCAGATATTTTCTAGGGTTTTCTATGTGTGATCTAAATGATAAATCAACAATTAGAAATAAAAAATTATTTTTTTCCAGTAGCAGTTATTAGTAGTGTTACAACCTGTTTTTATTCTTGGTAATAATGAAAATCAGATGAGTCAACATGGTTTAGCAAAGTCAGAAGAGGCTTGAAATCAAGAATATGTGTTCAAGTCCTGTTTTTTTTTTTAAAGCATAGCTATATGCTTACCCAAAATATAGCCATAATAGTCATGCTGTGAAAGAAAACATAGACAAAAATCTCAAGAAAAATAAAGTGAAGAAAAGTATGGTTCAATCTGTATTTAGACATCATTAGTTCTTTCTCTGGGGATGGATAGCATTTTTCATCATAACTCCTTCAGAGTTGTCATGGATCAGTATGTTGCTGAGAAAAGCTAAGTCATTCACACCTAAGCATCTTAAAATATTGCTGTTATTTTGTACACAATAGATTTCACTTTGCATAAACCCAAGCATGTCTCTCGATGTTTTTCTGAGGGCAACCTGCTCATCATTTCTTATAGTACAATAGTATTCTATCATAATTGTGTGCCACAACTTGTTCAGCCATTCACCAATTGATGGGCATCCCCTCAATTTCTAATTATTTACTACCAGAAAAGAGCTACTGTAAATACGTTTGGCATATAGGTCATTTTCCTTTTTTAAAAAACATGTCTTTTGAAATACACATCTAGTAGTGGTATTGCCAGGTCAAAGGATATGCATGGCTTTATAGCCCTTTGAACATATTTGCACTTTGCTGTATAGTTTAATCAGTTCACAACTCCATCAATAGTACGTGGATGTCTCATTTTTCCCACATCACCTCCAACATATTTCACTTACCTTTTCTGTCATACTAGCCAATCTAAAGGTATGAGGTAGTACCTCAGAATTGTTTTAATTTGCATTTCTCTAGTCAGTAGTGCTTAGAATATTTTTTTCATATGGCTATGGATAGCTTTAATTATTTCATCTGAAAACTGTATCCTTTGATCATTTGTCAATTGAACAAAGGGTCTTTTTATATAAATTTGGCACAATTCTCTACATTAGGGAAATGAGGCCTTTATCAGAGAAACTTGCTACATTTTTTCACAGTTATTATTGCTAAATATAGATCCCTTCATCCTATTACCTTTACCCCCTTTCATTCTCTTCATTTTCTCTTTTCACTCTATCCCTCCTCAAAAGTATTTTGTTTCTGACTATCTCTTCCCCCAATCTTCCCTCTTTTCTACCACCCCCCAGCTTTTCTTATTTCCTTCCTCTTCTTTCCTGTAGGGTAAAATAGATTTCTATATCCCTTTGCTTGTGTATCTTATGCTGTCTTTGAACCAATTCTGATGAGAGTAAGGTTCACTCACTCTCACTCCCCTCTCCCTGCATTCCTTCCCCTGTAAAAACTCTTTTATGTGAGATAATTTACCCCACTCTACATCTCCATTTCTCTTTCTCCCAGTACCTTCCTCTCTCATGCCTTAACTCTGCTTTGTAGTTATCATCCCTTCATGTTCAGTTCACACTTGTACCCTCTGTCTATATATACTCCTTCTAAATACTCTAATAATGAGAAAGGTCTTATGAGTTAATATATCATCTTCCCATGTAGGAATGTAGGCAGTTTAACCTTATTAAATTCCTTATTCTTTTTATGGTTCTCTTGAGTCTTGTATTTAAAAGTCAAATTTTCTCTGCACTTTTCATTAAGAATTCCTGAAAGTTCTCTATCACTTTGAATATCCATTTTTTCCCTTGAAGGATAATACTCAGTTTTGCTGGATAGGTGATTCTTGGTTTTAATACTAATTGCTTTGCCTTTGGGGAATATCATATTCCAAGCCCTCTGAACTTTTAATGTAGAAGCTGCTAAATCTTGTGTTACCCTGACTGTAGCTGCACAATACTTACATTCTTTCTTTCTAGCTGTTTGCAATATTTTCTCCTTGACCTGAGAACTCTGGAATTGGGCTATATTATTCCAAGGAGTTTTTATTTTGGGATCTTTTAGGAGGGGTTCAGTGGATTCTTTCAATTTCTACTTTGCCTTCTCATTTTAGAACACCAGGGCAGTTTTCTTTGATAATTTCTTGAAAGATGATGTCTAGGCTCTTTTTTTGATCATGGCTTTCAGGTAGTCCAATATTTTTAAAATTAGCTCTCCTGGATGTATTTTGCAGATCAGTTTCTTTTTTCAAATGAGAAATTTCATGTTGTCTTCTATCTTTTTCATTCTTTTGGCTTTCTTTTATTGCTTCTTGGTTCCTTTTAAAGTCATTATCTTCCATTTACTCCATTCTAATTTTTAAGCAAATATTTTCTTCATTGACATTTTGACCTCCTTTTTTATTTGGCCAGTTCTACATTTAAGGCATTCTTCTCCTCATTGGCTTTTTGGAACTCTATTACCATTTGGCCAAATCTGTTTTTTAAGGTGGTTTTTTCCTTCAGTATTTTTGGTGTGTTTTTCACCAAGCTGTCAACTCTTTTTTTAAATGATTTTCTTATATCATTCTTATTTCTTTTTCCAGTTTTTCTTCTATCTCTCTTACTTGATTTTCAAAAAATCCTTTTTGAGCTGTTTCATGTCCTGCAACCAATTCAGATTTTTCTTGGAGGCTTTGCAGGTAGGAGCTTTGACTTTGCTATCCTCTTCCCAGTGTGTGTTTTGATCTGCTTTGTCACCATAATAAATTTTCATAGTCAAAGGTTTGTTTTTTGTTTGTTTTGTTTTTCCTATTGTTTGTTCATTTCCCAAGCCTATTACTTGACTTTTAACTGTTTTTTTTTTCTAGTAGGGCTCAGTTTCCAGGGTGCTTTCCCAAGCTTCAGGGTTTTTGTCCAGCTGTTTCCAGAGATACTTCTACAGACCTGTAAATTTTCAGTTATTCCAAGGTGGTATGATCTAAGGAGAGGTGTTTTCTACTCTGCTGGATTTTGTTCTGGTCTGTGAGCAACCAATAACTCTTTTCCACCCTGGAACTGTGAGGAGGGCCCCCCTTCCACTACGGCTACACACTCTGCTATGCTAGTGTTCCTCATCACCCTGAGATTGCCTCCAGGACTGTGACCCAGATCTGAGTGTGGACAAAGCAACAGAATTTTGTCTCAAGGCTAGCAAAGAGACCTCTCTAATCTCCTTCTGACCAGTTGTTCAATTCTCTTACCATCTGGGGGCTAGGAGCCCAGAAGCAGGTGCTGCTGCTGCCACTGTTGATTCAGTCACGCCCAAGGCCTACTCTTGGCCTGGTGGAGCTGGACTGGGCTGGCAGGGTCTGCTCTGGATTGCATTCCACACCTACCTAAGGGTGACAGACCCTTTCTGCTGGCCTTAAAAGTTGTCTCTAGTATCTGTGGGCCAAGAGGTCAAGAAACTACCATAGCTGCCAGCAATTCAGTTGCCCTGAAGTCTGCTCTGGGCTTGCTTGGGCCCCGTCTGCACTGGCACAGCTTGTGCTGAACTACACTCCTCTCTCAGCCTGGTGTAGCAGACCTTTCCTGGAGAACTTGTAAGTTGTCTTGGGATCAAAATTTGTTTCACTCCATGATTTTTTATGGATTCTGCTGCTCTAGAATTTGTTTAGAATCACTTTTAAAAGGGTTTTGGAGGAGAGAACAAGCAACTCCCTACCTTTACTCCGGCCCTGAGTGGTCAATACTTTGACAACTGGTCTTGTCTTAACATGTATTATTTTCTTTTTGGGGGCACTTTTGCTTTGCATTTTTATTTTATTAAACTTTTGGAAGAAAGGATAAGATTCTACATTGAGGTCCCTAAGACCAATCTAGTATGCCTGCTTTGAATATCATTTTGGGAATACAAACGCTAATTATTTGCTAAAAATGTGCAGTATAAATAAGCACAACCTTATTTTAATATATATTTGTTGACATTATGATGTTAGATAGGAACCTTGTGTACTATTATACAGAAATGTAAAAAGCACTAAAGGAAGAGTTGGAATGTGGATGTTGGGAAATAAAAAAAAATATTAATTGGTTTTTATATGCTAATCTTAATAATTTTTTTTTACATTCAAATATTGAGTTTGTAATTACTGAGGATGGAATATGGATGCTTTCCTCTCTCCCAAGATCCTACCACTACTCTCATCTTTCCTGTGATTTTGCTTAATTTCCTGTTCTCCCTTCCTATTCATGACAGAACCTCTTAAAATTGTAATGTTGATTCCCGGGCTAATTGAAACAGTTTCTAAATCAAACTGTTTCTGACATTACAAAATACACTTATGGCAAATAAATAAAAAAAAAAGATAAGGAATGAGCTTCCTTAAGATTGTCTAGGTTATTCCAGGCAGAGTTTTAAGCAATATAACAAGCACTTAAAATCAATAATGGTACAGATATTTGCATCCATAAAATACCTAAGGAGATAGAGGAGAAAAGTCCAGCAGATGTCACAAGTGGATATTACCTATTTGTAGCTGATTGTGAATGTCAATTCAAGCACTCATTAATTAATAAGGAACAATCTAAAATATAATTAGATTTATAATGACAAATTATATAAATATCTGGACTAATAAGGTACAAATAAAGTTAGTTGTAAAAACAAGTGTATTTAGAAGTTTGGGAATAAAAATTACAAAGTATGTCAATAAATAGGCAAAATCATAAAATAACAATATTAATGGAAGAAATTAAAAAGTAAAAAGTTTGTATTGATATTCATTTTTCATCAGTTATAAGGGAAATATTTTGAGTGAATCTTTAAGAACAATATAGAAACCAGAAAAAATGTAATGTATGTAAAGAATTCTATTTACTTTATATTTAAAGTCTCACATTTTGTTGAAATATACACTATTTTAAACAAAATATTCATAAAAATTTAAATTCATTCTAACTAGTAATGTCACAGTTTCATTGTGTGTTGTGGCAACACCATCTCAAAGAATTCAGAGTCAGATCACCCCTGATCCAAGTACAATGAGGATTGATAGCCCTCGTAAGCAGGCTAGGTTCCAAGAGGAACCATTAACTTCAGAGAAAACAAGATACATTTTTATAGGTCAAAGATACAATTACATAACAGAAATTATGAATATTAAAAAGGCAGGAGATATTTGTTAAGGGATTAGATAGTGGGGAAGGGTTTCTTCTGTGGTTCAGTGGTCAAACATCTTGGTCGTGCTGTCCTGCAATTGGCTACCTATTGTGGTCCTGTCCATTCAAGATAGATAGTTAGGTGTAGTGGTCCTGTCCTGGGCTAAGTGTATGATGTGATTGTGGTTGAGTATAAGAACACACCTGTTCAAATATGGGAATTGGATCTGGGAGCAGTGGCTAGCTAGGGGCTGTATTGAGTCTGGGGGCTCATAGTGTTAAAACCAGAATATGTGGTTAAATCAGGACACACCTGCCATTCAGTGGGCTCATAAGGAAGCTAGAATATTGGTTTTGGGGGCAACTTTATTAGGATTCCATCTGTAATAAATACAAAAGATTTCATAGTGACTTGGTAAATTACCATAAGTGGTAGGGGTTGATTCTGTGAAAATATCCTTTAAGTGTAATTTTATCCTAACAGTTTGAGCTTTATTACCTTCAATAAGCTAATTCCTTTGGAAATTCTGCTCCACCATTCCTAATGTGCTATTCCCTAGTCTACTTCTGTCTAATCACTAAAATACAGTTAATTTTGAAAAGAAGATTAGTGCCTCATTCATGCCATAGCCTCAATTTGTAACCAACAATTCTTTCTCCTCCACTAACCCCAAATAAAAGAGCACATTAATAGCCCATATTTCAAAATATAAAACTTTTTTACTATTGTGTTTGTTTTCACATTTGTGAAATATAAATGTTGCTATCACAATGTATTGTGTTGGGCAGACAATAAAAGTGTAGCATTTCAAAATGAAAATAATGCATATTTACAATACACAAAAAACCTTTATGATGTTTTAATAATGTCTTCTTTTTAAATTTTTTTAGATTTTTTTTTTATTTTTAGTTTATAACACTCAGTTCCACCAGGTTTTGAGTTCCAAATTTTCTTCCCTTCTCTTCCCTCCTTCCCCAAGATGGCATTGAATTGTATATAGGTTTTATATGTACCTTCTCATTAAACAATAGTCAAGTTTTAAAGAAGAATTACAACCAATGGAATGAACCATGAGGAAGAAAAAACAAAACTGAAAAGGAAGAGAAAAAAGAGAGAGAGAGCAAATAGTTTGCCTGAGTCTGCATTCAGACTGCGTAGTTCTCTTTCTCTGGGTGTAGATGGCTCTTTCCAACATGAGTCCTTTGGAGAAGTTTTTGAACCTTGTATGGCTGAGAAGTGCAAAATGTATCTAAGTTAGTCATAACAGAAGCAATATATTTGTGGTTGTGTACAATGTTCTCCTGATTCTGCTTCCCTCAGTCAGCATCATATCCTGGAGATGTTTCCAGGTTATTATGAAATTGTACATTCTCTATTTCTTACAGCACAATAGTATTCCATTGCATTCATGTACCACAACTTGTTCAGCCATTCCCAAATTGATGGGAATCCCCTTGATTTCCAATTCTTTGCTACCACAAAAAGAGCTGCTGCAAATATTTTTGGTCCCTTTCCCACTTGTGTGATTTCTTTGATATACAGCCCTAGAAGTAGTATTGATGGGTCAAAAGGTACATACATTTTACAGCCTTTTGGGGATAGTTCAAAATTGCTCTCCAGAATGGTTGGATCAGTTCACAACTCCACCAGCAATGTAAAAAGTTTTCCCTCACCCTCTCCAGCATTTATAATTTTCTTGTTTTGTCATGTTAGCCAATCTGACAGGAGATTTGGTACCTAAGAGTTGCTTTGATTTGCATTTCTCTAATCCAGGTTTTTCCAACATTAGGTTATCTTAGGGCATCATTAAAATAAAATAATTATTTGAGGGTCACACCCAGAATAAAAAATACGGTACACTAATAGAACATGGGGGAATGTGGGTCATCAGCACTACAGAAGAAGGCACAAAGTGCAAAAGCAAACAGAAAACAACAAAATGACAACACAACAGTATAAAGGTATATGCATACTCACTAGTCTGCATCATGCAGATGGAACACATCCCACAAATAGATTGAAAATTTCACATGATATGTTCTGTCCATAATGCTGCTTAAAAATACAAAAAGAAAATGAATATCAGGGGCAGAGCCAAAATGGCATCTGGAAAGCAGGGACTTGCCTAAAGCTCTCCCCCAGGACCCTCCAAACACCTATAAAAATGGCTCTGAACAAATTCTAGAAGTGTAGAATCCATGAAATAGCAGAGAGAAGCAGGGCTCCAGGCCAGGACAGCCTGAATGGTCGCCATGTAAGGTCTATTGCACAGAGCTGGGCGGAGAGCATAGCAGGGCCCAGTGTGGGATGCATGTGGACCAACCAGACTTGAAGTTGGGCAGAACAGGCCTTAGTGCCCAGAACCAGTGAGCAAGCTGTGGCAGTTACCAGACTTCTCAATCCACAAACACCAAAGACAATAGAGAAGGTTAGTGGGAAAAAGAGTGAACGGAGTTCGTGGCTCAGCCACTGCGCTAGGGGGAGTGCAGAGGGTGCAGCTACAGAAGTACACCTGCAGTTGATTCCTGACCCTGGCACACCTGGTAGGAGGAATTAAGTGGCAGTTCCAAGCAGGAGTGTAGCACCTGCTCAGATCTGAGTCATAGTCAGGGTTGGCAGTTCTTGGAGGAGCAGGATGTGGCAGAGCTTGCTGTGTAGAAATAGCTTTGGAAACAACAGCACAGCCCCTCAAGCTTGGGACAAAGTAGTCTATACTCTATAAACAGTCATACACTGATGAAAAACTCAAGGGTCAAGAAGTGGCCTGGGAAAATGGCCGGGCAGCAAAAATGAACTCGGATTCAGACTCAGACTCTGGAATCTTTCCTTGGTGACAAAGAAGACCAAAACATACAGCCAGAAGAAGTCAACAAAGTCAAAGAGCCTGCATAAAAACCTCCAAGAAAAACATGAACTGGTCTCAGGCCATGGAAGAGCTCAAAAAGGATTTGGAAAAGCAAGTTAAAGAAGTAGAAGAAAAATCGGAAAGAGAAATTAGAGTGATTCGAGAAAACCATGAAAAACAAGTCAATGACTTGCTAAAGGAGACTCAAAAAATTCTGAAGAAAATAACACCTTAAAAATAGACTAAGTCAAATGGCAAAAGAGCTCCAAAAAGCTAATGAGGAGAAGAATGATTTGAAAGGCAGAATTAGCAAAATGGAGAAGGAGGTCCAAAAGACCACTGAAGAAAATACTACCTTAAAAATTAGATTGGAGCAAGTGGAAGCTAGTAAGTTCATGAGAAATCAAGATATTATAAAATAGAACCAAAGGAATGAAAAAATGAAAGACAATGTGAAATAATCTCATTGGAAAAACCACTAACATGGAAAATGGATGCAGGAGAGATAATTTAAAAATTACTGGAGTATCTGAAAGCCATGATCAAAAAAAGAGCCTAGATATCTTCTTTCAAGAATTTATCAAAGAGAAATTCCCTGATATTCTAGAACCAGAGGATGAAATAGAAATTGAAAGAATCCATATATTGTCTCCCGAAAAAGATCTCAAAAAGAAAATTGCTAGGAATATTGTTGCCAAATTCCAGAGCTCCCATATCAAGGAGAAAATACTGCAAGCAGCCAGAAAGAAACAATTTGAGTATTGTGGAAACACAATCAGGATAATACAAGATCAAGCAGCTTCTACATTAATGGATCAAAGGGTTTTGAATATGATATTCCAGAGGTCAATGGAGCTAGGATTAAACCAAGAATCACCTACCCAGCAAAACTGAGTATCATGCTCCAAGGCAAAATATGGATTTTCAAGAAAATAGAAGAATTTTAAGCTTTCTCAGTGAAAAGACCAGAGCTGAATAGAAAATTTGACTTTCAAACAGAAGATTCAAGAGAAGCATGAAAATGTAAGCAAGAAAGAGAATTCATAAGGGACTTACTAAAGTTGAACTGTTTTGTTTACATTCCTACATGGAAAGATGATGTGTATAATTCATGAGACCTCAATATTAGGATAGCTGAAGGAAATGTCAATATATATATATACACACACACATACACACACATATACATATATATATATGTGTATATACATATATATGTATATATACACACAGAGTGTGCAGGGTGAGTTAAATATGAAGGGATGATATCTAAAAAAATAAAATAAAATTAAGGGATGAGAGAGGAATACATTGAGAGAAGGAGAAAGGGAGAGATAGAATGGTGTAAATTATCTTGCATAAAGGTGGCAATAAAAAGCAGTTCTGTAGGAAGGGAAGAGGGGGCAGTTGAGGGGGAATGAATGAATTTTGCTCTCATTGGATTTGACCTGAGGAGGGAATAACATACACACTAAATTGGGTATCTTACCTCACAAGAAAGAAGGAGGAAGGAGATAAAAGGGGGGGGGGGATGATAGAAGGGAAGGCAGGTAGAGGGAGGAGATAATCAAAAGCAAACACTTCCAAAAAGGGACAGGGTCAAGGGAGAAAATTGAATAAAGGGGGATAGGATAGGAAGGAGCAAAATATAGTTAGTCTTTCACAACATGAGTATTGTGGAAGGGTTTTACATAATGATACACATGTCACATATGTTGAATTGCTTGCCTTCTTAAGGAGTGTAGTGGGGAGGGAAGATGGGAGAGGATTTGCAACTCAAAGGTTTAAAAGAAATTGTTCAAAAAAGAGTTGTTTTTGCATGCAACTAGGAAATAAGATATACAGGCAATAGGGCATAGAAATCTATCTTGCCCTATAAAAAATTAAGGGGAAAGGGGATGGGGGGGAGTGGGGTGACAGAAAGAAGGGCTGACTGGGGAATGGGACAATCAGAATACATGCCATCTTGGAGCGGGGGTGAGGGTAGAAATGGGGAGAAAATTGGTAATTCAAAATCTTGTGAAAATCAATACTGAAAAGTAAAAGTGTTAAGTAAATGTCAAAAAAGTAAAAAAAGAAAATTAACATCAAGAGATTTTTTATTAGTGATGTAATTAAAAAAATATTATATGAATTCCATGCAAATTATTATTTTTTTTTGCTGTGAAAATTAAAATCCACTGTCGTGTCACCTAAAATCACATTGCGGGCCTCGTATGGTCCATGGGCTGAATTTTGGATGGCTCTGTTCTAATCAGTAGTGATTTAGAGCATTTTTTCATATGCCTATATATATCTTTAATTTCTTCCTCTGAAAACAGCCTGTTCATAACCTTTGACCATTTCTTGATTGGGGAATGACTTGTATTCCTATAAATTTGGCTCAGTTCTCTGTATATTTTGGACATGAGCCTTTTTTCGGAGACACTGTTGTAAAGATTCTTTGCCAATATTCTGCTTCCCTCATAAGCTTTGTAGCATTCGCTTCATTTATACAAAAACTTTTTAATATAATATAATCAAAAATATCCATTTTGCATTTTGTAATGCTCTTGATCTCTTGCTGTTCATGAATTTTTCCCTTTCCCTTAAATCTGACAGGTAAACTAATCCTTGCCCTCCGAAACTGCTTATAGTAACAGCCTTTATTCCTAAATCATGAACCCATTCTGACTTTATTTTGGTATGCAGTGTCTATGCCCACTTTCTTCTATGCTATTTCCCAGTTTTTCCAGCAGTTTTTGTGAAATAGTGAATTCTTAGCCCAGAAGCTGGATTCCTTGGGTTTATCAAAGAGTAGATTGCTATAGTCATTGGCTACTTTGTCTTGTGTACCTAACCTATTCCACTGATCCACAACTCTGTTTCTTAGCCAGTAGCAAGTAGTTTTGATAACTGCTCCTTCATAATACAGTTTAATATCTGGTATGGATAGGCCACCTTCCTTAGCATCTCTTTTCATTAATTCCTTTGATATCCTGGACCTTTTGTTCTTACACATGAATTTTGTTATTATTTTATCTAGCTCTGTAAAATAATTTTTGATAATTATTCAGTGCCATACAAATTCAGTGCCATACAAATTTTACCAAATTAATTTACTTATTCAGTGTGGCACTGAATAAGTAAATGAAAATTTTACCAAATTAATTTACTTATTCAGTGTGGCACTGAATAAGTAAATTAATTTGGTAAAACTTTCATTTTTATTATATTTGCTTGGCCTAACCATGATCAACTGATGTTTTTTCCACTTATTTAGATCTGACTTTACTTTTGTCAAAAGTGTTTCATAATTATGTTCATATAGGTCCTGGTTTGTCTTGGCAGGTAGACTCCCAAATATTTTATAGTGTCTACAGGAACTTTAAATGGAATCTCTTTCTCTTGGGCTTTGTTAGTAATGTATAGGAATGCCAAGGATTTATATGGATTTATTTTATATCATGCAAATTTGCTAGAGTTGCTTATTATTTCAAGTAGTTTTTTTTACTTGGTTCTTTAGGATTCTCTAAGTAAATCATCATATCATCTGCAAAAAGTGATAATTTAGTTTCTTCTTTGATTATTCTAATTCCTTCAATCTCTTTTTCTTCTCATGGTTAAAACTAACATTTCTAGTACCAAATTGTATAACAGGGGTGAAAATGGACATCCTTGTTCGTGGGCAAACAATTGGGCAAAATAATTGCTAATTATAGTTTTAATTTTCTGTTTATTGGAGGTGAATTTGCCCTTTTCATTTTTGATACTGGTAATTTAGTTCTCTTCATTTTTTAAATCCAATTTACCAAAGGCATATCACTTGTATTTTTTTTTGTCATAAAACGAGCTCTTAGTTTTACTTATTAGTTCAATAGTTTTCTTTATTTCAATCTCTCCTTTGTTTTTTTGGATTTTCTAATATGGTATTTAATTGGGGATTTTCAATTTGTTCTTTTTCTAGCTTTTCCTGTTGCATGCCCAAGTCATTGATCTTTTGCTCTATTTTATTCATATAAGAATTTAGAGATATAAACTTTCAAAAATAAATGTTTTTGCTGCATCCTGTAAGTTTTGGTTTGTTGTCTCATTGCTGTCATTCTCTTGAATGAAGTTATTAATTGTTCCTATGATTTATTCTTTGACAGACTCATTCTTTAGTATTAGATTATTTAGTTTCCAATTAATTTTTAGTTTATCTTTCCATGTTATTTTATTACAAATAATTTTTATTGCATCAAGATCTGAAAATGATGTATTTATGATTTCTGCCTTTCTACACTGGATTGTGAAGTTTTTATGCCCTAATACATTGTCCAGTTTTGATTATGTTCCATGTATCACTGAGAAAAAGGTGTATTCCTTTCTATAACCATTCAGTTTTCTCCAGAGGTCTAGCATATCTACCTTTTCTTAAATTCTATTCAAGTCCTTAACATCTTTCTGGTTTGTTTTGAGGTTAGATTTATCAAGTTCAGAGAGGGGGAGGTTGAGGACATCCACTAGTATAGTTTTGCTATCTATTCCTGTAGCTCCCTCAAATTCTCCTCTCAGAAGTTGTATGCTGTACCACTTGGTGCATATATGTTAATAATGATATTGTTTCATTGTCTATGATGCCTTTTACCAGGATATAGTTTTCTTCCTTATCTCTTTAATTAGATCTATCTTTCCTTTTGCTTTGTCTGAGACTAGCATTGCTATCCCTCCTTTTTTTACTTCACTTGAAGCATAATATATTCTACTCCAGTCTTTTACCTTTACTCTGTGTGCATCCACAACTTTCAAATGTGTTTATTGTAAACAATATATTGTAGGATTATGGATTTTAATCCATTCTGCTATCTGTCTCCATCTTATGGGAGAGTTCATTCCATTCACATTCACAGTGATTATTACTATCTCTGTTTTTTTTCTCCATCCTATTTCTCACCTGTGTATGCTTTTATTTCTCCCTTCTTCCTTCCACTCCTCAAAAGAGTTTTACTTTTGACCATTGTGTTGCTCAATTTTCCCTCCCTATTCTCACCCCTCCCTTATCTTATCCTTTTCTCCTTGCTACTTATTCCTCCCTTCTAAGCACTCCCCTGCTTTTCTTGCCCCTTCCACCTCCTACTGACTGTAGGACAAGTTTGATTTCTCTATTCCTCAGAATGTTATTCCCTCCTTGAACCACATCTGATGAGAGTAAATTCAAACACTCCTCTTCTCCCTCCCTTCTTTCCCTCTACTATAATATGTGTTTTGTGCCTTTTCATGTGATATAATTGATCTTTTTCTACCTCCTTCTTACCTGTTCTCTCAGAACAATCCCTTTATGTTTTTTATCATCACCCCACCCACCCTCATTGAGAAGGCAAGCAATTTGATGTAGGTTATACATATGTAGTGATGCAAAACACTTGCATAATAGTCCTGTTATGAAAGACTAACTATAGTTAGTCTTTCTTATCCTGCAGTAGCCATTCTGAAAAAGCAAATGACAGTAGTGGAACACAAAAATATAGAAATAGAATTAAAACATTAGAATAAAATTTTAGAGTGGCATAAAAATTTGAAAAAAGGCAGTTCCCCATGCTAGAGGGGAAATGTTTTATCGTTATAACTTTATGATGTCAATTTACTAAATGCCTTTGTTCAGAGTTAGTTGTGTCTACTGGTTGATAGCTAATGGGAAACACACAAGTGGGAGGCTCCTGAGCTATGATGTTAGGAGCATAGACTGAAAGGTTAAACTTAAAACCCTGTAGTAGTCAAACTTTGAGGATTCAATCTGCAAATATGAGTCTAAGTTTGGAGAGTGGTCCCAAAGGTCTAATACATAATTATATAGCCAATTAATTGTTAAATAACCAAACTCTTCCGTCCATAAATATAAAACTACATATGAGAAGTACTGTAATATAATATCCAGACAACAATGAAAATTGTGCCCTGTATGAAATTGTTGTAAGCCTGTTTGAAATTAAAGAAATCTAAAAATATTACCTGCAAAGAAACTACCCATTTTTTTTGTTCCTAGGTTGCCTTTTTTCTCATCACTTCTGAGTTATCTCTGTCTCTAACCTCTTTCTCCTCATGGTTCATGAAGCTTAAATGGCCACTAAGAAATAACTTTATTATTGGACTTTCCAGTGCAGGAGGGAGGAAAGTAGGGAATAAACATTTATTAAGTGTCTACTATGCTCCAGATATTGCACTAAGTTCTTTAAAGATATTATCTCATTTGGTCTTCACAACCACCTTTTAATGTAGGTACTATTATTATCCTCATTTTACAGGTGAGGAAACTAAGGAAAACAAAGCTTAAAAGACTTGCCTACTAGCAAAAAGATACCCAACTAGCAGTTTTCAGAGGTCAGACTTGAATTCAATCTTCCTGCCACCAGAACCAGTGTTCTATTCAATGTACCACCTAGTTTCCTCAGTGGTAACAAAGAAATTGGAATGTGGTAGCAGAGTGTACAGGGAATCCTTCATTTGAATAATATTGAGGTAAAAGAACAAGAGATATGAGGTATGAAAACAGAGTAATAGACTTGGGAAGACCTGAATTTAAATATGATCTCTGAGACACTACTTGCATGATCATATTCAAGTCATGGGCATTGTAATGGCAAGCAAAGTGGGACTTTTTGTTGTCTTTTCTTTTGAAGTGCTTCTTATAACTAAGATAATCATGTGCTTTTGAGTGAGTCTTGCCTGTGTTTGTAGGAAGGCCCACACCCTTTTGCTAGTTAGGAAATGAGAGATGTAAAACCTTCAAGAGGTGTGAAGCCCTAGAGAGGTATGAAACCCTAGAGAGATGTGAAGCTCTCTGACCCTGAAGAAATGTGTAAATACTCTGAGGTTAGCATTTTGTTTGGAGCTCACTCCCTGGAAGAGTGTCATGTGATTTGACCAGAGAAAACTCTGCTTAGCTGTTAAGGAACACCATGGTTTTGAAAAAATCAGACTTCGGTGCTTCTCTCTCTGGTAACTGTATGTAATGTCTTAGATAGCTAGAAGCATTGTACATTGATTTGTGTTTATTTGCTCTTTTTGTATAATTTCTGCTTGTTGTTTCTGTTTGTATTTACTCCAGAGTTCAGGTTGCTGACATTTTTTCCTTTAATTAAGTCAATTATATATGTATGTTGGATTAAAGTAAGATTGTTAACCCTTTAAAGTTGCTTTCCTTAGAAAAGCAGATCAAAGGACTTGTGCTGGCAGCTCTTCTGTGTGCTCTTGTTGTTGGTCTTTCACCACCTACAACAGCCGCTAGCACCATTGTTGTTACAGGCATACATTGAAACACGAGTAGCTTTATAAAAAGGTAACTTATAGATGGGTTGCAATTTGCCACAGACACACACAGTTGCATGTTCCTGTCTGATACTTTGATGATTCCAGAAAATAGATAGAAAGCATTCCTTTTCCTAATGTCCCTTAACTCACATCAACTCCAAGAGCTATTGACTGCATAATTACCTCATCTAGTTTGAGGTGATATTCTGATGGAAGAAAGCTACCACTCCCAATTTCTTTGGTCTTTTATTATATGTCCCCATTGTTCTATTCATATTGATATGTTTTTGACTTATGAAATCACACTCCTTTTTCCTTATTCCTCTTTATCTGATCAGGCAGTTACTCTTAGTCATTTTAACTCCAATACTGACTACATCACTCTGCTAACTTAATAATGTAATGATTTTCACCAAGAAATACACCATCATTAAAACATAATATTGATTTATAGCATAAAGTGGGATGGAGGAGAAAATAATTCAAATTTTATGTCTTTGCGTACTGTCCACTAATGCTGGTACAATATTACTTATGCCATCATGGAGGTTAAAAATTGGATTATCTTTTCCCTAGGGTTTTTTCTCAGCTAAAAAAATAATGCTCTATAAGTAATGGGCATCAGGTTCCTGCCCCTTGATTAGAAGTGATAAATTAGAAGACTTTGGAAAATGTCCTTGCTTACTGGGCTAGCTTTCATAAATTAGGAGTTATTTGCTTAATAGTCATGCCATGTCAAGATTCATGAACACCAGAATATATTCAACCTTAAATTCCTCATAGTAGGTGACAAATTGTATGGAGTAAGCAAGCTACTATAAGACATCAAGGAGTCATTCAGTATAGGAGGACATTCAATAACATCCAATGAATCAAAATGACTTGTAAATATCAAGCATGAGAATGAATAGAGGGAGAATGTTAAGCCCTGACATTATAATCACATTTCCCCATTTTCATCACAAAACAGTGAGAAATGTGCTGAATAAAGTAAAGAGACAACAACCAATAAAGAGGGGAAAGGAATTCTCAGAAGGAGTAAAAAAAATCAGCAAAATAAAGACATGACTAAATGATAAGGAATTCCAAATTAATAAAACCTAGACATCATATTTCCACTTCTTTCTGTATACCTTCCCAAATATATTTGCAGCTCCTATCCTGGGCCTGTCTTATGATAACTCACCATACTTATCCAGTTTTAACTGCATGATGATGTCTTCTTCTTAGCATCTCCACCCCTCTCACCTTTCAGCCCTTGTCTGGGGGAAGTAATCAAATTAGTACAATCATTGTAACAGAAAAAAGGCACATTATTATATTTCCTTATGGATCTGCTAACCATCCTTTTATTTTCACACTCTCCAGGACACTCTTTTTTCCCTATATGCATTGTTTCCTGACCTTAAAATACATCCTTGAGAGAAGGGTCTGATTTTATTTTACAAATATATATCCTGTTTAGCACTGTACCTAGGATATATTAGATATTCTCTAAAAGCTTTTTCAGTTATAGGAAAGGTAAAATAAAGTAAGCATAAGTCTCTCAATGAAAATAATAGTACCACAACAAAAATTATACCCCTAGACACGAAAATGGAATGGAAAGAATACACTTTAGAGTGGAATGAAAGCTTTTTTTTTAAAGAGGTCAAGAGGAGACAATGAGTTAATTAATAACAATCCTTAGATATGAACAAGAGATTAGTGAATCAAAAACATCTTTTAAAGAGCAATAGTCATTCTTTTTTCCTTATTTTTAATAATTTATTTATTCATATTTAGCTTTAAACATTCACTTCCACAAAATTTTGAGTTCCAACTTTTCTCCCCAACTCTCCCTCCACTCACCCGAAGAAAGCATGTGTTCTGATTACACCTTCCCCCAACTTCCCCTCCCTTCCATCACCCTGCTCCTCTTATCCCCTTCTCTTCTATTTTCCTGTAAGGCAAGATAGATTTCTATACCCCATTGCCTGTTTATCTTATTTCCAGTAGAATTTAAAACAATTTTTAAAATTTATTTTTAAAAGTTTGAGTTCCTCATTCTCTTCCTTCCTCCCACCCCACCCACCCTCCTTGGGAAGAAAAGCAATTTGATGTAGGTTATACATGTGTAGTGATACAAAACACTTGAATAATAGTCCTGTTGTGAAAGACTAACTGTAATTAGTCTTTCCTTTCCTGCAGTGGCCATTCTGAAAAAGAAAATGGCAGTAGTGGAACACAAAAATACAGAAATAGAATTAAAACACTAGAATAAAATTTTAGAGTGGCATAAAAATTTGAAAGAAGGACAAGTTCTCTTTATAACATGATAACTTATCTTTTTATATATATGTTTTAAAAAAATCTTTTAATTTTAGTCACAACACACAATTCCACAAGTTACTAGGTTTCAAATTTTCTCTGCCTCCTTCTTCTCCCCCCCTCCCCAAGAGACCATGTAATCCCATGTAGGTTCTACATATACCTTCACATTGAAATTATTTACAAAATAGTCCTGTTGTAAAGACGAACTATAACCAATTGAATGAATCATGAGAAAGGGATAACAAAACCAAAAAAGAAGGGAAAAAAAGAGAGGAAAATGTTTGCCTTGATCTGCATTCATATTCCATAATTCTTTTTCTGAATGTGTATAGCTTTTTTCAATCATGAGTATTTTGGAGTTGTCTTTGAAGTTTGCATTGATGACAGGATTCAAGTCTATCAAAGTTAGTCTTTACAGATACCCTGTATCTATCATCATGTATAATGATCTCCTGGTTTCCCCCCCCTCACTCCACATCAGTTCATATACATCATTCCAGGTTACAATGAAGCATGTCTGCTCTTCATTTCTTATAGCAAAATAGTATTCCATTACATTTATATGCCACAATTTGTTTAGCTATTCCCCAATTGATGGGCATCCCCTTGATGTCCAATTCTTTGCCACCACAAAAAGAGCTGCTATAAATATGTTTTTTTTGTATATACGGGTCCCTTTCCCACTTGTATGATCTCTTTGGGATATAGCCATAGAAGTGGTATTGCCAGATCAAAGGATATGCACATTTTATAGCCCTTTGGGCATAGTTCCAGATTGTTCTCCAGAATGCCTAGATTGGTTAACAAATAAATTGCTTAACAGTCTGAGAATCATTGTCCTCTCTCTCTCTCTCTCTCCCTCTCTCTGTCTCTTTCTCTCTCTTTCTCTCTCTCTCTCTCTCTGTCACACACACACACACACACACACACACACACACACACACACACACACAAATAAATGTAAAAAGAAACTGAGCATTATAGTTTGTCATTTTATAGAAAAATTGCATGAAAATATTGGAAAGAAATGAAAAAACAGTAAAAATTGCGAGATTTCATAGGATGGCATCATAGAGGAGTTTCGAATTTAATTCACCCATAAATGATATCAAAATTACAGAGTTTTAATATTTAAGAAACATGCAAGGATGCAATAGGAGGGAGTTATTAAAAGAAGAGTTACCAGGTTGATTTATGTAGAACCCTACATAAATTGACAATAATAAATGTAAGGAAAAAATTGAAATATGAAAAGATAATTTTCTCACAGACTGTGATATCATTTCATGAAAAGTTAAGCATATCTACATGGTGAAAATGATCGACCTTAAACAAGATGACAGATTTTCAAACTTTCCTCCATAGAAAGCCAAACATGAGCAAGATCGTTGAAATAAAAACTCAGCAAAAAACTAGAAACTTAATAAAAGCCAACAAAAAGAGTCCAATATATTAAGTGAATCACAAAACAAGATCTTAAGATAACTGCAGCTGTATTAATTATGCTTATTTCAGACTTATATATCTAAAAGAATGATAAACAAGAGGGGAATTATAGGAAGACATTAGCTATGGAAACTATTGAAAAGGAAACTTAAGGAGTCGACTTATTGTAAGCACTGAATGGCACTGTTGCAAAATTGATAATGTGCTGGAGCATAAATAATGTCTATATTTATGCAAAAGGAGGAAATATTAAACAACCCTTCAGATGATAGGGTCTAGATCTTTGATTTCATTTGTATAAAGACATACTGGATGAGAAAATAAATCCTTCTAGCAATGCAGGCCAGCAATTTCTCTAAAACCTATAGAGTTAGCTAGTCATCAGGAACAACTAAAAAGTTACATAATCTGCCCAGGATCACATAGATGGTAAGTCTCAGAGGTAGAGCATGAATCAAAGACTTCCTGGCTCTATAATTATTATGGAACCTTTCCTCTCCTTAGAAACCAAAACACAATCATGAAATATTTTAATCACCCAGGGAAATAAAAATGTGTAGTTTTAAATAGAGTCTAATAAGTCATAACCTAAGTAATAAATATGTCAAAGGATAAGATAAATAATATATTATTTTATTAACAAAAGTGATAACCCAAAACAAGATTCCCACATATATGGCTCACAGTTAATAGGAGCTTCAGGGGAAAGTGTATCTATTTGAAAAAAAATATTAACAAAAGAAAAAAGCAAAGGATCAAAAAAATAAACATGCAGTTAAAAGAAACCTAGAAAAAATAATAAAAGACACACAAAAGAAAATATTATGCAAACAAAAGCAAAGATAAATGTTTAAAAATATTATGAAACTGAAAAAAGATCAAATAGTTTTTAGTTAATTAAAGATAAAATTTGATTGCATCAAATTAACAAAAAATAAAGAAAAAATTAGAATGAATTCATGTAGAATAAATAAGAAATAAAATTATCATAATTGTATTTCTCTATTGTATATAAAAAACTGAAAATGAATTGTCCAATGTCTGCAAAAATGTACAAGAAGAAATATAAACTTCTTATTCTAAAATTGCAAGAAGAAAAATAATCAAGACACAAATGAATTTCCAAAGAATAAACTTTTCTTAGCAGAATGATTTCTATCAATCATTTAAATAACAGAAAATCCTAAAGCCACAAAATAGTAAAATAAGACATGCAACTAAATTCAACCTACAAGCAAATATGGTATTTATACCCAAGTAAAAGTGGGACAAAATAGAGAAAGGTCAGTATAGAAATGAAATCTAATAAATGTTAATTTTAACATATAAGCAAACCAACTCTAGTAATTATTTCACATAAATCCTATAAGTGTTTGCTACCATACCACCATAAGAAAAAAAAAAGAAAAATGAGAGAAATATATAGGCAAAACATAACACTAAATTATTTTTGTCTAAAAATTTGTTGAAAATCATTAGTTTGGACAAAAAGATATAAACTATCTCCAAGAAATCATTTCGCATGCATATATAATAATGGGAAATAAAAAAAATTAATTGGAATACTGTTGATAAGACATGTTCATTGATTTACTGCTGGAAATGTATTTTTTTTTCCAATTTGTCCAAAAAACATAATCTGAAGTTATGAGGAAAAGTTGCTACATTGTTCATGTTTTTTCACCCAGACATATGATTGCTAGGGTAATAGCCTAAGGAAATTAATAACAATAAAATACCCACATTGTGGGAAAAACAAAACAAAATGTACCGTTTTTTAAAAAAAATGACACAAAGCTGGAAGCAAGATGTGTCTTCAGCTATTAATGAATGGAATAACAAATTGTGGCATAAAAAGCTAATAGGATATTATTGTACCATAATTAACAACAAATTGGGAAAAATAAGTGAAATATGAGGAAGTTTATATTGAACTGGTACGGATGGAGAAAATAAGAGCCTACAGAAAAATGTATAGAATAACTATAGTAATGCATATATTTAATTACACATATTACCAATGTAAATAAAGAGGCAAAACCAAACCATACCAAACAAATCAAAAACATAACCCTCTGGCCAAATGTATCTTTTCTTCATACTATGGCTAGAAATATAACACTTTAAACATGCATTTTTCCTTTCTGCTGACAGTGAGCAATGACAGAAAAGTATGATGTTTAATTAGTTTTAGTGAGGCTAAAATGTCCTTCTGTTTAATTATTTTGGGAGATGAAGTTTGTTGTAAGGTTGTTTGGATTTTGTAGGGTTTGCTATATTAAAAAATGTATCAATGGAAAAAAAATTTAAATGGCATAAAAAGATGAAACAATTCACCTTATCTGATTTGTGGCTATGTCATTCCAAATGATTAATCATGCGTGCTAGAAAAATGTGTAGTTCAAATGGAAACTCAAACAAATATATACACACACATATGCACACATACACATACATACAGAGAAGAAACATATACATAGATATATACATATATGCAAATGTATATGCATACATATATGTGTGTATATGTGTGTACATGCATATCTATATTTATATATATCTATGTATGTATGTGTGTGTGTGTATATATATATATATATATATATATATATATATATATATATATATGTACATACACACATTCCTACCTTATCAGAGAATAGGATAGTAACAAATGCATTCATCTGGAGTGTTTGAACACAATGATTTCTCCAGGTTCTTACAACTACCCTGTTAGATAGGCAGTCTAATGCCCATGTAATAGATGAGGAAAAATAGTCACAGAGAATTAAAGTTCACAAAACTGGAGTTAGGACTCAAACCCTGATTTTTTTTGAGTCTCTCTAATACTGTCTCCCCTCCAACCTATTACCTAATAAATTATTTCAATACAATAAGTAGGATGGGAACTAGAAACATTGTTTTCTCCCTTTTTCCAATGGTACCTTGTAATTTGGATATGTTGAAGAAACTAATTTCTCAGGGTCTCTATTACTTCACTCATAAAATAAAGATAATGAACTTGACCTGCCTTCAAGTAACATCCTATGCAGTCCACTAATTAATCATTATAATTAGCTCTGATAGGATAAAAAGCAAAAAATGATTTTTTAAAATAAATATATTACTGCAAAATTCTCAGAACGTGATTTTTTTTCTGATTTCATTATCTTATTGCTCAATTGCATGCTAATGAAGTGAGTTCTGTAGGGATATAATTTTAATTATTCATGGTCATCATGTCTATCATTTTTTGGTGGTCTATGTAGGACAGGACATTTTTAACCTTTCCTCTTCAATGGATTCCTACATAAAATTTATTTCTGGATGAGGCGAGATGAGATGAGATGCTTTAGGCAGCTATTTCTTTTAACAACTCTTCATCTCACATACAGTTTTATAGGGAAGTTTCTGTCTAATATTACTGGCTATTTCTCTTTGTCTTCAGTGTTGCTGATTCACCTGCATCAAACCTTTATATCTCCCAATCAATGGAAAAACAATAGAAAGCCCCAAGGCTCTGTAGAGAAGAAAAAGAAAGTGATTCATGGATGTCCTAGATTGTTACTATAAATCAAGGGAGATAAATCAAGCATACCTTAAACTTGTTGTACATAGGAACTCATACTACAGAAATGAAATATGCACTAAATGTACAATTTATTTCTTCAGGTGCAAGTTATCAGACTGTCGAGTAGAACTTTCAAACCCTGAAGCAAGATGAATAAAGAATCACATTTTTGATGGTAAAAATGTGGGTTATGGTTATCTACATGAAGGCAAAGGAAAGAATGATGGCGAAACTGAATAAATGTGAGTCTGAAGAATATACACATGCATATGAGTGCGTGTGTATGTGTATATATATATATATGCATATGTATGCATACATATACACTTGTGTATATAGTGTATATGCATGCGTATATATGTATATACACAAGTGTGTATATATGTATGTATGTATGTATGTGTGTGTGTATAAAATCTCCTGGTAAAATGAAGCATATTATTTCAAAAATTTCTAGGGTTTGGTGTTTCATCAGGGACCACAAGAAAGTATGAGGACTTCTATGTGCCGTTAAGTTCATTCTAACTGTCCTGACCATCAAGAAAAAGATAACAGCTGAAGTAACTGTGTGATACTAATGAGTCACTTAATTGCTTTAGACCCTAATTTACTTATTTCTAAATTAGAAATTTTGTCTTGTTGATTTCTAAATTCTCTTCTAGTTCTTGTAGTCTATATATTATAAGCAGACAAGATAGTAACCAATTGTGTCTTTCAAAATGACACCTGAAGTTGAAATCCATGGACTGAGCATGTGATTCTAGCAAAGGAAAACAAGAGGTAATGATAGGAAGTGAGATAGGGAACAGGTGAGAAAAAAATGTTGATGACTCTAGTAGATGTGTCAGAAGAGGCTGGGTGGTAGGATTGGAATATGATATATAAGACCAAAAGAATCAGAATTGTATAACTCAGGTAAGATAAATTTGCATTCAAAGGATTATTAGCCACTCACCTTAAGGGCCCTGGGAAACATTTTATGGGGAAATCAACCTTATCTGACTTGTTGGTTTGAGAAGGAAGAAGGGACAATCAGCAAATTCTTTGTTCAATTCTGTATTAGTCATCTCAGGAGAGGGTGGGTCAAATCTTAACCTGGTATGACTCATTAATAAAATTTTAATAAACTCAATTAGGTACTGAAAAAGACTTTAAGAAAAAGGCCAATAGACTTAGGACTTTGAGCTCAAAGAAAGGCTCCATGGAATTAGAGAGAAGGAAGGTCTTGAAAGAGAAGATGGCAGAGAGTAAAATACTGATTTAAAATGATAAAGTATACAAGAACAGGGGATCACAACATGACTTAGAAGGGGACAAGACTGAGCTAAATTACAGTAAGCAGAACATGGTAAACAGAGAAGTCTTCAGTTGAAGAAGGCATTAGAAAATCAAGGTGAAGAGTGGGATCAGCACATGGGAAGTCTCAGCAGGCTCAATAGCCTAAAGAAATTTCATATCCCACTGGAATGAAAGAAACTACATAGGAAGAACAGCCCTAAAAAAGAATTAGCCTAAAGGCATTGATGTTAAGTCTATCAAGGCATTCATCTAGGAATTGAACATATGCTTTGAGGGATATCATAAGATATTTTTAATATTTTTTTTTTCTTCAGTCTCTGTAAATTGCTACAAATATGCTTCCTCTTGTTTATTTTAGCCACCATGGTTAAAAGTTGGACTACACAAGACAAAAGGCTAAAATAGTAAACAAAAAATCATTGTCCAAAAGTGATTTGGGATGTTCATACCTCTAAGGAATCTGAGATAAGGGGTATCTATACAAGCATGAATATTTATGTGTGGAATTAGCATATAGCAGCACTTTTTATATACAACTCATTGTGACAGTTTTGAAAATTATTGATATTTGTGACCAGTAAGATAGTTGATTAGATAGTAGATTAAAACTTTCAATACATCAACACCCCCAGAATCTTTCCATTGATCTTGATGAATTACAGCTCCCCACCAGCCTCCATGGACCCATAAGAACAAGCCAAAAGGAGATTTTTATGGGGCTTGTACTGAGTTCCACTGCTACAGTACCTGTCTTCACATATCTTTACAACTGTACCTGAATAATTTCAAAATACTAATTCTGCCTAAACATGTGAAAGAAAGGAAGGGCAAGGTATGGGAAGACAGGATGAAAATACACTTTCCTCTAATTGGGTCTGTTCTTAGACTAGAGAAACTCCAAGTATTTGATGTATCTCAAAAAATACTTCCCCACACTATCCTTCTACTGTACAAGAAGTGTTGGAATTGATTGTGCTCATCCACATGAAAGAAAAGAGGGGGGAGACGAATTGAAATATCAACATGGAATTATGTGTTGATCCTGACATGGGGGAGATGATAAAAACACATAAACAATAATAAAAATAGGCCAAGATGGCGGCTGGTAAGCAGGGACTAGAGTGAGCTCCTTACAGAGTCCCTCCAAAAACCTATAAAAAATGGCTCTGAACCAATTCTGGAATGGCAGAACCCACAGAACAGCAGAGAGAAGCGGGGCTCCAGCCCAGGACAGCCTGGATGGTCTCTGGGTGAGGTCTATTCCAAACAGAGCTGGGAGCTGGGAGCTGGGAATGGAGTGGAGCAGAGCCCAGCCTGAGTGGCGTGGAACAACCAAACTTGGAATCGGGCGGATGGGGCCCCTAGCGCCCTGAATATGTGAGCTGCGGCAGTTACCAGACCCCTTGACCCACAAACACTAAAGACTGCAGAGAAGGTTAGTGGGAAAAGCTGCGGGAGTGGAAGGAGTTCGCAGTTCGGCTTCCAGCCCAGGGGGCAGCGGAGGTGGGGCAGCTACAGTTGCTGCTGCTTCTGGCCCCAGGCCCACCTGGTGGGAGGAATTAAGTGGCGGATCAGAGCAGGAGTGCAACAGCCTGCTGAAGATCTAAGCCCAGCCCGGGCTGGGGGTTCTTGGGGAAGGAGTAGTGCGGGTCTGACAGAGCTGGCACCTCCCCCCCAAACATGGAACATAGAACTTGTTAGTCTACAAGCAGTCATACCCCACTGAAAAACTCAAGGGTCAAGTTAGTTGGTTGGAAATATGGCCAGGCAGTGAAAACGCACCCAGATTCAGTCTCAGACTTTGGAATCTTTCTTTGCTGACAAAGAAGACCAAAACATACAGTCTAAAGAAAACAACAAAGTCATAGAGCCTACAACAAAAACCTCCAAGAAAAACATGAACTGGCCCCAGGCCATAGAAGAACTCAAAAAGGATTTGGAAAAGCAAGTTAGAGAAGTAGAGGAAAAATTGGGAAGAGAAATGAGAAGGATGTGAGAAAACCATGCAAAACAAGTCAATGACTTGCTAAAGGAGACCCAAAAAACTACTGAAGAAAACAACACCTTAAAAATAGACTAACACAAAGACAAAGGAACTCCAAAAAGCCAATGAGGAGAAGAATGCCTTGAAAGGCAGAAATAGCTGAATGGAAAAGGAGGCCCAAAAGACCACTGAAGAAAATCCTACCTTAAAAATTATATTGGAGCAAGTGGAAGCTAGTGACTTTAGGAGAATTCAAGATATTATAAAAGAGAACCAAATGAATGAAAAAATGCAAGACCATGTGAAATATCTCATTGGAAAAACTACTGACCTGGACAATAGATCCAGGAGAGATAATTTAAGAATTATGGGACTACCTGAAAGCCATTATCAAAAATGAGCCTACACATCATCTTTCAAGAAATTATCAAGGAGACCTGCCCTGATATTCTAGAGACAGATGGTAAAATAGAAAATGAAAGAATCCGCCAATCACCCCCTGAAAAAGATCCCAAAAAGAAAACTCCTAGAAATATTGTTATCAAATTCCAGAGCTCCCAGATCAAGGAGAAAATACTGCAAGCAGCCAGAAAGAAACAATTTGAGTATTGTGGAAATACAATCAGAATAATACAAGATCTAGCAGCTTCTACATTAAGGGATTGAACAGCTTAGAATATGGTGGTCCAGAGGTCAACGGAGCTAGGATTAAAAACAGGAATTACTTACCCATCTAAACTGAAGGCAAAACATGGATTTTCAATAAAATAGAGGACTTTCAAGCTTCTTCAGTGAAAATACCAGAGCTGAATAGAAAATTTGACTTTCAAACACAAGAATCAAGAGAAGCATGAAAAGGTAAAGAAGAAAGAGAGATCATAAGGTACTTATTAGTAAAGTTGAACTGTTTTGTTTACATTCCTACATGGAAAGATTATGTGTATAGTTTATGCGAACTCAGTATTAGGGTAGCTGAAGGGAATATTATCTTGCCTAAAAGTGGCAAGAAAAAGTAGTTCATTGGAAGGGAAGAGGGGGAAGGTGAGGGGGAATAAGTGAATCTTGCTCTCATCAGATTTGACACGAGGAGGGAAAGACATACACACTCAATTGGGTATCTTACCCCACAAGAAAGAAGGAGGAAGTAGATAAAAAGGGGGATGATAGAAGGAGGGCAGATAGGGGGAGGAGGTAATCAAAAGCAAACACTTCCAAAAAGGGACAGGATCAAGGGAGAAAATTGAATAAAGGGAGATAGGATAGGGAGGAGCAAAATATAGTTAGTCTTTCACAACATGAGTATTGTGGAAGGGTTTTACATAATGATACACATGTGGCCTATGTTGAATTGCTTGCCTTCTTAGGGAGTGTTGGTGGGGAGGGAAGAGGGGAGAGAATTTGGAACTCAAAGTTTGAAAAGCAGATATTCAAAAAAAGTTTTTGCATGCAACTAGGAAATAAGATATACAGACAATGGGGCATAGAAATCTATCTTGCCCTACAAGAAAGTAAGGGGAAAGAGCATGGGGAGGGGAGTGCACAGAATGCACGGCGATCTAAATATATGCCATCTTGGAGTGGGGGGAAGTGTAGAAATAGGAAGAAAATTTGTAATTAAAACTGTTGTGGAAATCAATGCTGAAAACTAAAAATATTCAATAAATTAAATTGAAAAATAAAATAAAATTATAAAATTTATTTTAAAATTTAATATATAATTATAAAATTATTTTTAAAATATTAATAAAATTAAATTAAAAAATTTCTATAACACACAAAGATGTAACTCTTACTCCATTACAAAATGCTTGAAATAGTCATCAACCTTCAAGATGTCAGGCATTTTTTCTTTTGCAGAGTAAAAAGTTGAAAATTTTTGACTGGTTTCATAAGTAGTCATCAGTAATGGGCATATATGTGTGTGTACACATACCCAATAAATCAATATGACATTTTGGAGTGAGAAAGTAAGTGATTATTGAAAGAATATTGTGGAGAGCATTCTTAAAATTAGTATATGTGAATGATTCCAATGTCGTATGACTTCCTGAAATGGACAGAAATATGATGCCAATAAAATCATGCTTATCTGCACGTTTATAGAACTTGAGAAAAGAATGTTATAACCCCTATAAATTTTTTCCTTTAAATGGGCCTTCAGTTGGTGGTGTTGAATTCATTTTAGTATAAATAATTAATAAAATAAAGTTAAAGATTAAGTAACAATTCAACAAAAATTTTGGCATACTTGGGGAATTTGTGGGAAAATGGTGTTGTGATTAAGTAATAACCATAGATAAATATGTACTTATTCCATTTCCTTATAAGTGAGTCTCAAATATTGAATCAAATCTAACTTAATACCAGACTGTTGGATCTCTGTAACAAAGGGTTAAGCCAAGATTTGAAAAAATAATTAAGAACGGTTGATAATATTGTTCTTATTAAAATATCATTATTAATAAAAATAACACATATTTTAATGTCTAATCATAATATTTAGTGGGAGAAAAAAGGTTTTTTCAAACCACTTAACGCTAAAATATTGGTTCAAAAATATCTTCTCATTCTTCTTATGAGGTCTTCTTTTATTTTTCTGATTATTTTTAAACATTTTAAACTTTCTTTTTTTTTTTTAAAACTTTAGGTGTTCAATTCTCTACTTCCTTTCAGCACCTCCATTACCCATGGAGAAGACTAGCAATACGTTGCACATTATACATACGATGTTATGCAAAATATTTTCATATTAATCGTATAGCAAAAAATGAAGAAAAGTAAAGGAAATAAAAAAAAACACATTCTTGAATCTACACTCAGAGTTGATCAATGCTCTCTCTGTAGAGGGAATAGCATTTTTCATCATGAGACATTTAAAAATAATGTTTATCCTTGTACTGTTTAGAGTAGTTGTCTTTTCCAAGTGATCAATATGGCAATACAGATGTTGTGGGGTATCGTGTTCTCCTAGCTTTACTTACTTCCATTGGATCAGTTTATGTGTCTTCCCAGGATTTTCTGAAGCCATTCTCCTCATCAATTCTACAACACAATATTAGTCCATCACAATTCTATGCCACAATTTGTTTAGCCATTCCTCAATTGATGAATATCCCCTAGATATTTGATTCTTTGCCACCACAAAAAGCTATTATAAATATTTTGTACGTATGGCTCTTTTTCCCATTTGTTTGACCTCTTCATGATATAGACTTGCTAATGGTATTTCTCAGTCAAAGTGTAGGCATGGTTTTAGAATCCTTTGGTTATAGTTCAAAATTGTTCTCCAGAATGGTTAGCACAGTTAACAAATATACCTATAACACATCACTGTCCATATTTCTCTTTTCTTTTCTTTTTGATTTTTTATTTTTAGTTTACAACACTCATTTCCACGTGGTTTTGAGTTCTAAATTTCATCCCGTCCCTTCCATTCCCCTTATCCCCCAAGATGCCTTGGAATACAATATATTTTCTACATATGCATTCACATTAAAGTTATTATAAAATAGTCAAGTTGTAAATAAGAATTATGATCAATGGAATGAATCATGAAAAAGAAGAAACAAAACCAAAAAAAGAAGAGAAAAAAAAAGAGAGAAAGAGCAAATAGTTTCCCTCAATCTGCATTCCGACTCGGTAGTTCTTTCTCTGGATGTAGATAGCTCTCTCCATCATGAATCTTTTCGAGCTGTCTTTGAACCTTATATTGCTGATAAGAGCCAAATCTACCAAAGTTAGTAATCACAGAATCAATGTCTGTGGTTGTACACAAGGTTCTTCTGGTTCTCCACCCCTCTTTCAGCATCAGATCATGTAGGCCTTTCCAGGTTATTATGAAGTCCATATCTCCTCCATTTCTTGTATCACAATAGTATTCCATTACATTCATATATCACAACATGTTTAGCCATTCCCCAATTGATGGACAGCACTTTGATTTCCATTTCTTGGATACCACAAAAATAGGTGCTATAAATATTTTTGTACATATGGGTCCCTTCCCCACTTGTGTGATCTCTTTGGGATACAGCCCTAGAAGTGGTATTGCTGGGTCAAAGGGTATGAACATTTTTATAGCCCTTTGACAATAGTTTCAAATTGCTCTCCAGAATGGCTGGATCAGTTCACAATTCCACCAACAATGTAACAATGTTCCAATTTTCCTGCATACTCTCCAGCATTTATCATTTTCCTGTTTTTCAATATTAGCCAATCTGACAGGAGAGATGTGGTACTTAAGAGTTGTTTTGATTTGCATTTCTCTAATCAATAGTGATTGAGAGTATTTTTTCATATAACTATAGACATCTTTAATTTCTTCCTCTGAAAACTGCCTGTTCATATCCTTTGACCTTTTCTCAATTGGGGAATGATTTGTGTTCCTATAAATTTGGCTCTGTTCTCCATATATTGTAGATATGAGGCCTTTATCAGAGACACTGGTTGTAAAGATTTTCTCCCAAATTTCTGCTTCATTCTTAATCTTTGTTGCATTGTCTTAGTTTATACAAAAACTGTTCAATTTAACATAAACAAAATTATCCATTTTGCATTGTATTATGTTGTCTGGCATTTTTTCGGTCATGAATTCTTCCCTTTCCCATAAAGCTGTTCCTTCCTCTCTGGGATTGCTATAGTATCAGCCTTTATTCCTAAATCATGAACCCATTTTGACTTTATTTTGGTATACAGTACACATATTGGTCTTTGCCCGGTTCCTGCCACACAATTTTCCAATTTTTCCAGCAGCTTTGGGGAAATTCTGAATTCTTAGCCCAGAAGCTGTATTCTTTGGGTTTATCAAAAAGTAGATTGCTATAGTCTTTGGTGACTACGTCTTGTGTACCTAACCTTTTCCAGTGATCCACCACACTGTTTCTTAGCCAGTAAAAAGTAGTTTTAATGACTGCTGCTTTATAATACATTTAATATATGGTATGACTAGGCTACCTTCCCTAGCATTTCTTTTCATTAATTCCCTTGATATTCTGGATCTTTTGTTCTTCCAGATGAATCTTGTTATTATTTTATCCAGCTCTGTAAAATAATTTTTGGTAGTTGATTGGTAAGACACTGCATAAATAAATTAATTCAGG
The DNA here is from genome assembly GCF_011100635.1 of Trichosurus vulpecula. Lineage (NCBI taxonomy): Eukaryota > Metazoa > Chordata > Mammalia > Diprotodontia > Phalangeridae > Trichosurus > Trichosurus vulpecula. The sequence continues at coordinate 503,671,192 of NC_050573.1, read as the reverse complement.
TAAAATTTTCATTTTTATTAAATTAGCTTGGCCTAGCCATGAACAACTGATGTTTTTTCCACTTATTTAGATCTGATTTTATTTGATTGAGAATTGTTTTGTAATTATGTTCATGTAGGTCCTGGTATGCCTTGACAGATAAACTCCCAAATATTTTAGAGTGTCTACAGTAACTTTAAATGGAATTTCTCTTTCTATCTCTTGCTTTTGGGCTTTACTAATAATGTATAGGAATGCTGAGGATTTATATGGGTGTATTTTATATCCTGCAACTTTGCTAAAGTTGTTTATTATTTCAAGTAGTTTTTTTTTTACTTGATTCTCTAAGATTTTTTAAATAAATCATCATATCATCTGCAAAAAGTGATAATTTAATTTTTTCTTTGCCTATTCTAATTCTTTCAATTTCCTTTTCTTCTCTTATTGCTAAAGCTAGCATTTCTAGTACCAAATTGAATAATAGGGGTGATAATGGACATCCTTCCTTCACTCCTGATCTTATTGGGAACGTATCTAGCTTATCCCCATTACATATAATGCTTGCTGATGGTTTTATCTAGATGCTATTTATAATTTGAAGGAAGACTCCATTTATTCCTATGCTTGCTAGTGTTCTAACAGGAATGGGTGTTGCATTTTGTCAAAAGCTTTTTCTGCATCTATTCAGATTATCATATCTTTTCTGTTAGTTTTGTTTTTGATATGACCAATTATGATGAGAGTTTTCCTAATATTGAACCAGCCTTGCATTCCTGGAATAAAAATTACCTGGTCAAAGTGTATTATTCCTGTGCTAAGTTGCTGCTATCTTTTTGCTAATATTTTATTTAAAATTTTTGTATCAATATTCATTAGGAAAATTGGTCTATAATTTTCTTTCTCTGTTTTGATTCTTTCTGGTTTGGGTAATAGTACCATATTTGTGACATAAAAAGAATATGGTAGGACTCCTTCTTCACCTGTTTTCCCAAATAGTCTATAAAGTATGGGAATTATTTTTTCTTTAACTGTTTGATAGAATTCACATGTAAAACCATCTGGCCCCAGAGATTTTTTCCTAGAGAGTTCCTAGATGGCTTTCTCAATTTCTTTTTCTGAGATGGGGTTATTTAGGTATTTTATTTCCTCTTCTGTTAACCTGGGCAATTTTTGTGTTCACAAATATTCATCCATTTCCCTTAGGGTGTCACATTTATGGGCATACAATTGGGCAGAATAATTCCTAATTAGTGTTTTAATTTCTTCTTCATTGGAAGTGTATTTGCCCTTTTCATTTTTGATACTGGTAATTTGGTTTACTTCTTTCTTTATTTCAATCAAATTAACCAAAGTTTTAGCAATTTTTGTTTTTTTTTTCATAAAACTAGCTTAGTTTTATTTATTGGTTCAATAATTTTCTTGATTTCAATTTTATTAATTTTGTCTTTGATTTTCTGGATTTCTACTATGGCATTTAATTGGGGATTTTCAATTTGTTCTTTTTTTTTAGAGAAGAAGTTAGTAAAGTTGTTTATTATTGCTGTTATGGAAAATAATCTTTCTCTTATTTTCAACAGAATTCAGAAAGGGTTATTTCTGGGACAAGTAGATATTCTTCTTTTTATGATTTTTATTATTTAATATTTTTAGTTTTAAACAATGATTTCCATGAGATTTTGAGTTACAAATTTTCTCCCCATTTTTACCCTCCCCCCACCCCAAGATGGCATATATTCTGATTGCTACTTTCCCTAGTCTGCCATCCCTCTTCTCACCCCACTCCCTCCCATCCCCTTTCCCCTTACTTTCTTGTAGGGCAAGTTAGATTTCTATACCCCTTTGGCTGTATATCGTTTTTTCCCAGTATCATGTAAAAACAACTTTTTTTAAAGTTTTTGAGCTTTTGTTTTTAAAACATTGAGTTCCAAATTCTCTCCCTTCTTCCCTCCTCGTCCACCCTCTTTGAGAAGGCAAGCAATGCAAAACACTTCCATGATAGTCATGTTGTGAAAGAAAAACTATTTCTCTCCATCGTATCCTGGCCTCCTTTATTCAATTTTCTCCCTCGACCCTTTCCCTTTTCAAAAGTGTTTGCTTTTAATTACCTCCTCCCCTGATATGCCCTTGCTTCTATCATCCACCCTCTCTTAACCTCTCCCCCTTTATTTTCCTGTAGGGTAAGATATGAAATTGACTGTGTATGTTATTCACTCCTTAAGTCAACTTCAATGAGAGCAAGATTCACTCATTCCCTTTCACCCGCTCCCTCTTCCCTTCCAATGGAACTGCTTTTTCTTGCCAATTTTATGTGAGGTAATTTACCCCATTCTATCTCTCCCTTTCTCCTTCTCCCAATATATTCCTCTCTCACCCCTTAATTTAATGTTTTTTTTATTTAGATGTCATCCCTTCAAATTGAACTCACTCTGTGCCCTCTCTCATATATAATGATATATATATATATATATATATAT